>NW_024728970.1:0-23505 GCF_018991925.1 Homarus americanus | reverse complement strand
AACAAAGCCGCCATATCGAGTATAACAAAGTCCCCTGATCGATTAAAACAAAGTACCCTGGTCGAGTATAACAAAGTCCCTGATCGAGTAAAACAAAGCCCCCTCATCAGGTATAACAAATTCCCTGGTCGAGTATAACAAAGTCCTATGATCGAGTATAACAAAGTCCTGATCGAGTATAACAAAGTCCCTGATCGAATACAACAAAGTCCTATGATCGAGGTATAACAAAGTCCCTGATGGAGTATAACAAATTCCCGTGATCGAGGATAACAAAACCCCCTCATCGAATATTACAAAGTCCACTGAACAGGAGTATAACAACTTCCCCTGATCGAGTATAACAAAGACCCTTGTCGAGTATAACAAAGGCCTTTGAAGGAGTATAACAAAGTCCCTGATCGTGTATAACCAGTCCCTCATCGAGTAAAACAATGTCCCTGGGCGAGAGTATAACAAAGTCCCCTGATCGAGTACAACAAAGTCCCTGATCGAATTAGTATCAGGTATAACAAAGTCCCCTGAGCGAATATATCAAAGTCCCCTTATCGAGAATATCAAAACCCCTCATCGAGTATAACAAGTCCTATGACCGAGTATAACAAAGTCCCTGGTCGAGTATAACAAGGTCCTGATCGTGTAACAAGGCCCCTGATCGAGTATAACAAAAGCCAATGGTTGGCATAACAAAGGCCCTTTTCGAGTATAACAAAGCCCCCTGAGCAAGAATAACAAAGCCCCTGATCGAGTATAACAAAGTCCCTTAATCGAGTATAACAAAGTCCCCAGGTCGAGTATAACAAAGGCCCTTCATCGAGTATAACAAAGGCCCTTCATCGGAGTATAACAAAGTCCCTGAACGTGTATAACAAAGCCCCTTATCGAGTATATCAAAGACCCTGATCGAGCATAACAAAAGCCCTAATCGAGTATAACAAATTCCCTGGTCGAGTATAACAAAGTCCCTAATCGGGTATAACATAGTCCCTGATCGAGTATAACAAAGTCCCCTCATCGAGTATAACAAGGCCCCTCATCGAGTATAACAAAGCCCCTGATCGTATTAAAGTCCCTTTTTTGGTATAACAAGGTCCCCTAATCGAGTATAACAAAGGCCCTGATCAGGTATAACAAAGCCTCCTGAACGTGTATAACAAAGCCCACTTATCGGGTATATCAAACACCCTGATTGGGTAAACAAAGCCCCTAATCGAGGTAAAACAAAGTCCCTAGTCGAGGTTAACAAGGTCCCCTGATCGAGGTATAACAAAGCGCCCTCATCAGTATAACAAAGTTCCCTGAAGGTATAACAAAGTCCCTGATCGTGTATAACAAAGTCCTCATCGAGTAAAACAATGTCCCCTGGGCGAGTATAACAAAGTCCCTGAACGAGTATAACAAAGCCCCCTTATCGAGTATATCAAAGACCCTGATCGAGTATAACAAAGACCCTCATCGAGTAAAACAAATTTCCCTGGTCGGGTATAACAAAGTCCCTCATCGAGTATAACAAAGTCCCCTGATCTAGTATAACAAGTCCCTGATCGAGTATAACAAAGTCACCTGCTTGGGTATAACAAAGGCCCTGATGGAGGTATAACAAAGACCCTGATGGAGTATAACAACGTCCCTGATCGAGTATAACAAGGCCCCTCATCGAGTATAACAAAGTCCCTTGATCGAGTATAACAAAGTCCCTGATCGAGTATTGCAAAGATCCATGGTCAGGTATAACAAAGTCCCTGATCGGGTATAACAAAGTCCCTGATCGGGTATAACATATTCCTTATAAGGCATAACATATCTGATCGAGAATAACAAAGTCCCTGATCGAGTATAGAAGGAAGTCCGCTGATCGAGTATAACATATCCTTATAGAGCATAACATCCTGCTCAGGTATAACAAGAGTCCAATGATAGGTATAACAAAGTCGCTTGATCGAGTATAACAAAGCTCCCTCATCAGGTATAACAAAAGTCCCTGAACAGGTATAACAAAATCCATGATCTAGTATAACATAGTCCCCTTGTCAAGCATAAAGGTCCCTCATCGGGTATAACAGAGCTGATCGAGGTGTAACAAAGGCCCCTGGTTGAGCATAACAAAGGCCCGTGGTCGAGTATAACAAGCCCCCTCATCAGGTATAACAAGGCCAGTCATCGAGTAACAAAGCCCTCTGATCGAATATTTAAAGTCCCTGATCCAGTATAACAATATCCGACAAGTCACCTGATCAGGTATAACCAAAGACGCAGTCGAGGGAAAACAAAGCCCCCTGATCGAGGTATAACAAAGTCCCCCTGATCCAGGTATAACAAAGGCCCCTTACCGAGTATAGCAAAATCCCTGATCCGGAGCGCCAACAAGACCCTGGTCCACGAGGGTTCAAAGCAAAGCCGCCATATCGAGTATAACAAAGTCCCCTGATCGATTAAAACCAAGTACCCTGGTCGAGGTATAACAAAGTCCCTAATCCCAGGTAAAACAAAGCCCCTCATCCGAGTATAACGAAGTCCCTGATCCGGTATAACAAATTCCCCTGGTCGAAAGGTATAACAAAGTCCTATGATCGAGTATAACAAAAGTCCCCTGATCGAGTATAACAAAGTCCCTGATCGAATACAACAAAGTCCTATGATCGAGTATAACAAAGTCCCCTGATGGAGTATAACAAATTCCGTGATCGAGGATAACAAAACCCCTCATCGAATAAGCCACAAAGTCCACTGATCGAAAAGGTGATATAGCAAAGTCCCTGATCGAGTATAACAAAGACCCTTGTCGAGTATAACAAAGGCCTTTGAAGGAGTATAACAAAAGTCCCCTGATCGTGTATAACCAAGTCCCCTCATCCAGGTAAAAAACAATGTCCCCTGGGCAGGTATAAACAAAGTCCCCTGATCAAGTACTCATAAAAGCCCCCCCCTCATCCGAACAACAAATTCCCCTGGTCGAGGTATAACCAAGTCCCCTAATCGGGTACAACAAAGTCCCTGATCAGGTATAACAAAGTCCCCTGGCCGAATATAACAAAAGTCCCTTATCCGAGAATATCAAAAACCCCCTCATCAGGTATAACAAAGTCCTATGACCGAGTATAACAAAGTCCCTGGTCGAGTATAACAAGGTCCGATCATTCAATATAACAAAGGCCCTGATCGAGAACAACAAAGCCAATGGTTGAGCATAACAAAGGCCTTTTCAGGTATAACAAAGCCCCTGAGCAAGTATAACAAAGCCCCCTGATCGAGAATTATAACAAAGTCCCTTAATCGAGTATAACAAAGTCCCCAGGTCGAGAGTATAACAAAGGCCCTTCATCGAGTATAACAAAAGGCCCTTCATCGGTATAACAAGATCCCTGAACGTGTATAACAAAGCCCCCTTATCGAGTATATCAAAGACCCTGATCGAAAAGGCATAACAAAGCCCCTAATCAGGTATAACAAATTCCCCTGGTCAGTATAGCAAAGTCCCCTAATCGAGAATAACATGATCCCTGATCGAGTATAACAAAGTCCCCTCATCGAGTATAACAAAGGCCCCTCATCGAGTATAACAAAGCCCCTGATCGTATTACAAAGTCCCTTTTTGAGTATAACAAAAGGTCCCCTAATCAGGTATAACAAAGGCCCTGATCGGTATAAACAAAGCCTCTGAACGTGTATAACAAAGCCCACTTATCAGGTATATCAAACACCCCTGATCAGGTATAACAAAGCCCCTAATCCAGGTAAAACAAAGTCCCTAGTCAGAGTTTAACAAGGTCCCTGATCGAGTATAACAAAGCGCCCTCATCAGGTATAACAAAAGTTCCCTGAAGGAGTATAACAAAGTCCCTGATCATTGTATAACAAAGTCCCCTCATCCGAGTAAACAATGTCCCTGGGCGAGTATAGCAAAGTCCCTAGACAGAGTATAACAAAGCCCCCTTATCAGAGTATATCAAAGACCCTGATCGAGGTATAACAAAGACCCTCATCAGGTAACAAATTTCCCTGGTCGAGTATAACAAAGTCCCTCATCGAGGTATAACAAAGTCCCTGATCTAGTATAACAAAGTCCCCTGATCGGGTATAACAAAGTCACCTGCTTGGGTATAACAAAAGGCCCCTGATGGAATTATAACAAAGACCCCTGATGGAGTATAACAACGTCCCTGATCAGTATAACAAAGCCCCCCCCTCATCGAGTATAACAAAGGCCCCTGATCGAGTATAACAAAGTCCCTGATCGAGTATTGCAAAGATCCATGGTCGAGTAACAAAGTCCCCTGATCGAGTATAACAAAGTCCCCTGATCCAGGTATAACATATCCCTGATAGAGCATAACATATCCCCTGATCGAGAATAACAAAGTCCCTGATCGGAGTATAAGAGAAAGTCCATCAGTCGAGTATAACATATACCCTTATAGAGAGCATAACATATCCCTGCTCGAGAGTATAACAAGTCCAATGATAAGTATAACAAAGTCGCCTGATCAGAGTATAACAAAGCTCCCTCATCGAGTATAAACAAAGTCCCTGAACGAGGTATAACAAAATCCATGATCTAGTATAACAAAGTCCCCTTGTCAAGCATAACAAAGGTCCCTCATCGAGTATAACAGGAGGCCCCTGATCGAGGTGTAACAAAGGCCCCTGGTTGAGCATAACAAAGGCCGTGGTCGAGGTATAACCAAACCCCCTCATCCAGGTATAACAAAGGCCAGTCATCGAGTATAACAAAGCCCTCTGATCAGATATTACAAAGTCCCTGATCCAAGTATAACAATATCCGCTGATCGAGTATAACAGAAGTCCCCTGGTCGAGAGTACAACAAAGTCCCCTGGTCAGGTATAACAAAGTCCCCTGATCAGGTAAAACCAAAGTCCCTGATTTGGTATAACAAAGGTCCCTGATCAGGAGTAAAGGCAAGCCCCTGATCAGGTATAACCAAAGTCCCTGATCAATTATAACAAATTCCCCTGGTCGAGTATAGCAAGAGTCCCTGATCCGAGGAAAACAAAGTCCCATTATCGAGTATAACAAAAATCCCTTAACAGGTATAACAAAGTCCATTATTGAGTATATCAAAGCCCCCTCATCAGGCATAACAAAGTCCGCTTGATCGAGTATACCAAAGCCCCTCATCAGGTATAAACAAAGTCCCTGGTCAGATTTATAACAAACGCTCCGCATCAAGTATAACAAGACCCCTGATGGAGTATAAGAAGTCCCTGATCGAGGTATAACAAAGTCCTTTGGTCCGGGTATAGCAAAGGCACCAGATCCAAGTATAACAAAAGACCCCTCATGGGTATAACAAAGTCCCTGATCGAGGATAGCAAAGCCCGCTCATCGAGTATAACAAAGTCCCTGATCCCGAGGTATAACAAAGTCTCTGATCAGGTATAACAAAAGAACCCTGGTCGAGCATAACAAAGTCCCTGAAGGAGTATAACAAAGTCCCTAATCAGGTATAACGAGTCCGTGATCGAGTAAATAAAGTCCCTGGTCGAGTATAGCAAAGTCCACTGATCAGGTATAACAAAGTCCCTGATCGAGTATAATAAAGTCCCTGATCAAGTATAACAAGGTCTCATGATCGAGGTATAAGCAAATTCCCCTGGTTCGAGTATAACAAAAGCCCCTGATATAGTACAACAAAGGCCCCTGGTTGAGTATAAAAGCCCCCTGATCAGGTATAACAAAGTCCCTGATCGAGTATAAAGGCCCTTGATAGAGTATAACAAATGCCCCACATCGTGTATAACAAGTCCTAGTCGAATATAACAAAGCCCCCCTCATGGGTATGTGAAAGGCCACTGGTCGAGGTATAGCAAAGCCCCCTGATCGAGTATAACAAGTCACCTGATCCAAGTATAACAAAGTCCCCTGATCGAGTAACAAAGTACCCTGGTCGGTATAAAAGGCCCTGATCGAGTATAACAAAGACACTTGATCGAGAAAACAAAGCCTGATCGAGGTATAACAAAGTCCCCTGATCGAGTATAACAAAGGCCCCTTACCGAGTATAACAAAATCCCTGATCGAGGCATAACAAAGACCCTGGTCGAGTTTAACAAAGCCGCCATATCGAGTATAACAAAGTCCCCTGATCGATTAAAACAAAGTACCCTGGTCGAGTATAACAAAATTCCCTGATCGAGTAAAAACAAAGCCCCTCATCGAGTATAACAAAATTCCCTGATCCGGAGTATAACAAATTCCCCTGGTCGGGTATAACAAAGTCCTATGATCGAGTATAACAAAGTCCCCTGATCGAGTATAACAAAGTCCCTGATCGAAAAGATACAACAAAGTCCTATGATCAGGTATAACAAAATTCCCTGATGGGTATAACAAATTCCCGTGATCGGGATAACAAAACCCCCTCATCCAGATATTACAAAGTCCACTGAACAGAATTATAACAACTTCCCCTGATCGAGTATAACAAAGACCCCTTGTCGAGTATAACAAAGGCCTTTGAAGAGGTATAACAAAGTCCCCTGATCGTGTATAACCCAGGTCCCCTCATCCAGGTAAAACAATGTCCCCTGGGCGAGTAACAAAAGTCCCTGATCGAGTACAACAAAGGGATCCCTGATCGAGGTATAACAAAGTCCCTGAGGCAGAATATATCAAAGTCCTTATCGAGAATATCAAAACCCCCTCATCGAGTATAACAAAGTCCTATGACCGAGTATAACAAAGTCCCTGGTCGAGTATAACAAAGGTCCCTGATCGTGTATAACAAAAGGCCCTGATCAGGTATAACAAAATAATGGTTAGGCATAACAAGGCCCCTTTTTCAGGTATAACAAAGCCCCCTGAGCAAGAATAACAAAGCCCCCTGATCGAGTATAACAAGTCCCTTAATCGAGTATAACAAAAGTCCCCCAGGTCGAGTATAACAAAGGCCCTTCATCGAGAGTATAACAAAGGCCCTTCATCGAGTATAACAAAGTCCCTAGTTACGTGTATAACAAAGCCCCCTTATCGAGTATATCAAAGACCCTGATCAGGCATAACAAAGCCCCTAATCAGGTATAACAAATTCCCTGGTCCAGTAACAAAGTCCCTAATCAGGTATAACATAGTCCCTGATCGAGTATAACAAAGTCCCCTCATCGAGTATAACAAGGCCCCTCATCGAGTATAACAAAGCCCCCTGATCACATTACAAAGTCCCTTTTTGAGTATAACAAAGATTCCCCTAATCGAGAGTATAACAAAGGCCCCTGATCGAGGTATAACAAAGCCTCCTGAACATTGTATAACAAAGCCCACTTATCAGTATATCAAACACCCCCTGATTGGTATAACAAAGCCCCTAATCGAGTAAAACAAAGTCCCTAGTCAGGTTTAACAAGGTCCCTGATCAGGTATAACAAAGCGCCCTCATCGAGTATAACAAAGTTCCCTGAAGGGTATAACAAAAGTCCCTGATCGTGTATAACAAAGTCCCTCATCAGTGAAACAATGTCCCCTGGGCGAGTATAGCAAAGTCCCTGAACGAGTATAACAAGCCCCCTTATCGAGGTATATCAAAGACCCTGATCGAGTATAACAAAGACCCTCATCAAGGTAAAAGAAATTTCCCTGGTCAGGTATAACAAAGTCCCTCATCGAGTATAATAAAGTCCCTGATCTGAGTATAACAAAGTCCCTGATCGAGGTATAACAAAGTCACCTGCTTGAGTATAACAAAGGCCCCTGATGGAGTATAAGGCCCCTGATGGAGTATAACAACGTCCCTGATCGAGGTATAACAAAGCCCCCTCATCCCAGGAGGTAACAAAGTCCCTGATCCAGGCATAACAAAGTCCCTGATCGAGTATTGCAAAGATCCATGGTCGAGAGTATAACAAAGTCCCCTGATCGAGGTATAACAAAGTCTCCTGATCAGTATAACATACTCCTTATAGGCATAACATATCCCTGATCGGGAATAACAAAAGTCCCTGATCAGTATAAAGAAGAGTCCGCTGATCGGGTATAACATATCCCCCTTATAGAGGCATAACATATCCCCTGCTCGAGGTAACAAAGTCAATGATAGAGGTATAACAAAGTCGCCTGATCAGGTATAACAAAGCTCCCTCATCGAGGTATAACAAAAGTCCCCTGAACAGGTATAACAAAAATCCATGATCTGAGTATAACATAGTCCCCCTTGTCAAGCATAACAAAGGTCCCTCATCGAGAGTATAGAGGCCCTGATCAGGTGTAACAAAGGCCCCTGGTTGAGCATAACAAAGGCCCGTGGTCGAGTATACGATCGGAGTATAACAAAGGCCCTTCATCGAGTATAAAAAGTCCCCTAAACGAGTATAACAAAGCGCTTTCATCGAGAATAACAAAGTCCCCTGAAAAATATAACAAAGTCCCCTTATGGAGAATATCAAAGCCCACTCATCGAGTATAACAAAGTCCAATGATCGAGTATAATAATGTCCTTTGGTCGAGTATAACAAAGGTCCCTCATCGAGTATAACAAAGGCCCCTGATTGAGTATAACAAAGCCCCCTGAGCGGTGTATAACAAAGTCCCCTGATCGAGTATAACAAAGGCCCCTCATCGAGTATAACAAAGCCCCCTGATCGTATTACAAAGTCCACTTTTCGAGTATAACAAAAGTCCCTAATCGAGTATAACAAAGGCCCCTGATCGAGTATAACAAAGCCCCCTGAACGTGTATAACAAAGCCCCCTTATCGAGTATATCAAACACCCCTGATCGAGTATAACAAAGCCCCCTAATCGAGTAAAACAAAGTCCCCTAGTCGAGTATAACAAGGTCCCCTGATCGAGTATAACAAAGCGCCCTCATCGAGTATAACAAAGTTCCCTGAACGATTATAACAAAGTCCCCTTATTGAGTATATCAAAGCCCCCTCATCGAGTATAACAAAGTCCCATGATCGAGTATGACAAAGTCCCCTGGTCGAGTATAACAAAGTCCCCTGATCGAGTATAACAAAGTCCCCTGATCGAGTATAACAAAGGCCCCTCATCGAGTATAACAAAGCCCCCTCATCGGATATTACAAAGTCCCCTAATCGAGTATAACAAAGTCCCCTGATCGAGTACAACAAAGTCCTATGATCGAGTATAACAAAGTCCCCTCATCGAGTATAACAAAGGTCCCTGATCGAGTATAACAAAGGCCCCTGATCGAGTATAACAAAAGCCAATGGTTGAGCATAACAAAGGCCCCTTTTCGAGTATAACAAAGCCCCCTCATCAAGAATAACAAAGTCCCCTAATCGAGTATAACAAAGTCCCCAGGTCGAGTATAACAAAGGCCCTTCATCGAGTATAACAAAGGCCCTTCATCGAGTATAACAAAGTCCCCTAAACGAGTATAACAAAGTCCCCTCATCGAGTATAACAAAGGCCCCTCATCGAGTATAACAAAGCCCCCTGATCGTATTACAATATCCCCTGATCGAGTATAACAAAGTCCCCTCATCGAGTATAACAAAGGCCCCTCATCGAGTATAACAAAGCCCACTAATCGTATTACAATGTCCCCTAATCAAGTAAAACAAAGTCCCCTGGTCGAGAATAACAAAGCCCCCTCTTCGAGTATAACAAAGTCCCTTGATCGAGTATACCAAAGCCCCCACATCGAGTATAACAAAATCCCCTGGTCGAGTATAACATAGTCCCCTGAACGAATATAACAAAGCCCCCTTATCGAGTATATCAAAGACCCCTGATCGAGTATAACAAAGCCCCCTCATCGAGTATAACAAATTCCCCTGGTCGAGTATAACAAAGTCCCCTTATCGAGTATAACATAGTCCCCTGATCGAGAATAACAAAGTCCCCTCATCGAGTATAAGAAAGGCCCCTCATCGAGTATAAGAAAGCCCCCTGATCGTATTACAAAGTCCCCTGATCGAGTATAACAAAGTCCCCTGATCGAGTATAACAAAGTCCCCTGATGGAGTATAACAAAGTCCCCTGATCGAGTATAACAAAGCGCTTTCATCGAGAATAACAAAGTCCCCTGAAAAATATAACAAAGTCCCCTTATCGAGAATATCAAAGCCCCCTCATTGAGTATAACAAAGCCGCCTCATCGGATATTACAAAGTCCCCTGATCGAGTATAACAAAGTCCCCTGATGGAGTATAACAAAGTCCCCTGATCGAGTATAACAAAGCGCTTTCATCGAGAATAACAAAGTCCCCTGAAAAATATAACAAAGTCCCCTTATCGAGAATATCAAAGCCCCCTCATTGAGTATAACAAAGTCCAATGATCGAGTATAACAAAGTCCCCTTATCGAGTATAACATAGTCCCCTGATCGAGTATAACAAAGTCCCCTTATTGAGTATATCAAAGCCCCCTCATCGAGTATAACAAAGTCCCATGATCGAGTATGACAAAGTCCCCTGGTCGAGTATAACAAAGTCTCCTGATCGAGTATAACAAAGTCCCCTGATCGAGTATAACAAAGGCCCCTCATCGAGTATAACAAAGCCCCCTCATCGGATATTACAAAGTCCCCTGATCGAGTATAACAAAATCCCCTGATCGAGTATAACAAAGTCCTTGATCGAGTATAACAAAGCGCTTTCATCGAGAATAACAAAGTACCCTGAAAAATTTAACAAAGTACCCTTATGGAGAATATCAAAGCCCACTCATCGAGTATAACAAAGTCCTATGATCGAGTATAATAATGTCCTTTGGTCGAGTATAACAAAGGTCCCCCATCGAGTATAACAAAGGCCCCTTATTGAGTATAACAAAAGCCAATGGTTGAGCATAACAAAGGCCCCTTTTCGAGTATAACAAAGCCCCCTGAGCGGTGTATAACAAAGTCCCCTAATCGAGTATAACAAAGTCCCCAGGTCGAGTATAACAAAGGCCCTTCATCGAGAATAACAAAGGCCCTTCATCGAGTATAAAAAGTCCCCTAAACGAGTATAACAAAGCGCTTTCATCGAGAATAACAAAGTCCCCTGAAAAATATAACAAAGCCCCTCATCGAGTAAACAAATTCCCCGTGGTCGAGTATAACAAAGTCCCTTATCGAGTATAACATAGTCCCCTGATCGGAAGTATAACAAAAGTCCCTCATCGAGTATAACAAAGGCCCCGCATCGAGTATAACAAAGCCCCAGATCATTACAAAATCCCTGATCGAATATCAAAGTCTCCTCGAGTATAACAAAGTCCCCTGTCAAGTATAACAGAGGCCCCTCATCGAGTATAACAAAGCCCCCTCATCGGATATTACAAAGTCCCTGATCGAGTATAACAAAGTCCCCTGATGAGTATAACAAGGCCCCTCATGGTATAACAAGCCCCCTCATCGGATATTACAAAGTCCTGATCGAGTATAACAAAGGTCCCCTGATCGGTATAACAAAGGCCCCTCATCGAGTATAACAAAGCCCCTGATCGTATTACATAGTCCCTTTTCGAGTATAACAAAAATTTAATCGAGTATAACAAAGGCCCCTGATCGAGTATAACAAAGCCCCCTGAACGTGTATCAAAGCCCCTTATCGAGTTTATCAAACACCCCTGATCGAGTATAACAAAGCCCCTAATCGGGGAAAAAAAAAGTCCCTAGTCGAGTATAACAAGGTCCCTTGATCGAGTATAACAAAGCGCCCTCATCGAGTATAACAAAAGTTCGCTGAACGATTATAACAAAGTCCCTTATTGAGTATATCAAAGCCCCCTCATCGGGTATAACAAAGTCCCATGATCGAGTGAGCAAAGTCCCTGGTCAGGTATAACAAAGTCCCTCATCGGTATAACAAAGGCCCTCATCGAGTATAACAAAGCCCCCTCATCGGATATTACAAAGTCCCTAATCGAGTATAACAAAGTCCCCTGATCGAGTACAACAAAGTCCTATGATCGAGTATAACAAGTCCTGATCAGTATAACAAGGTCCCTGATGATCGAGTATAACAAAGGCCTCTGATCGAGATTATAACAAAAGCCAATGGTTTGAGCATAACAAAGGCCCTTTTCGAGTATAACAAAGCCCCCCTCATCAAGTATAATAAAGGTCCCTAATCGGGGTATAAAAAAGTCCCCAGGTCGAGTATAACAAAGGCCCACCATCGAGTATAACAAAGTACTATCGAGTATAAACAAAGTCCCCTAAGCAGGTATAACAGTCCCCTCATCGAGTGTATAACAAAGGCCCCTCTCATCGAGTATAAAAAAAGCCCCCTGATCGTAACAATGTCCCTGATCGAGTATAACAAAGTCCCTCATCGAGTATAACAAAGGCCCCTCATCGAGAGTATAACAAAGCCCCCTGATCGTATACAATGTCCCCTAACCTAAGTAAAAACAAAGTCCCCTAGTCGGGTATAACAAGGTCCCTGATCGAGTATAACAGCGCCCTCATCGGTATAACAAAGTTCGCTGAACGATTATAACAAGTCCCTATTGAGTATATCAAAGCCCCCCTCATCAGGAGTATAACAAAGTCCTATGATCGAGTATGACAAAGTCCCCTGGTCGAGTATAACAAAGTCCCCTGATCGAGTATAACAAAGGCCCCTCATCGAGTATAACAAAAGCCCCCTCATCGGATATTACAAAGTCCCTAATCGAGTATAACAAAGTCCCTGATCGAGTACAACAAAGTCCTATGATCGAGTATAACAAATCTCCCTGATCGAGTATAACAAAGGTCCCTGATCGAGTATAACAAAGGCCCTGATCGAGTATAACAAAAGCCAATGGTTGAGCATAACAAGGCCCTTTTCGAGTATAACAAGCCCCTCAATCAAGTATAACAAGTCCCCTAATCGAGTATAAAGTCCCGGTTCGAAGGTATAACAAGGCCTTCATCGAGTATAACAAATGCCCTTCATCGAGTATAACAAAAGTCCCCTAAACGGATTATATAAAGTCCCTCATCAGGTATAAAAGGCCTCATCGGTATAATAAAGCCCCTGATAGTATTATAATGTCCTGATCGGTATAAACAAAGTCCTCATCGAGTATAACAAGGCCCCTCATCGAGTATAACAAAGCCCCTGATCGTATTACAATGTCCCTAATCAAGTAAAACAAGTCCTGGTCGAGAATAACAAGCCCTCTAAGGGTGTAACAAAGTCCTTGATCGAGTATACCAAAGCCTGATCGAGCGTGCAACAAAGGTCCTCAACGAATAAAAAAAATACCCTCATCGAGTATAACAAAGGCCTCATCGGGTATAACAAAGCCCCTAATAGGATATGACCAAAGTCCCCTGATCGAGTAAACAAGTCCCTGATCGAGTATAACAAAAGTCCTGTGTCGAGAATAATGTGCTCTCAGGTATAACAAAGACCCTGTGGGTATAACAAAGTCCCCTGATTGAGGATAACAAGACCCACTCATCGATTATAACAAAGTCCCCTAATCGAGTATAACAAAGTCCCCTGATCGAGATTATAACAAGGCCCTTCTCGAGTATGCAAGAAGTCCCCTGAAGGTGAGCTACTGGATCCCTGATCGGTATAACAAAGGTCCCTGATCGGTAAACCATGTCCACTGCTCGAGTATAACAAGTTCTGATCGAGGTATAATCAAAGTCCTTGATCGAGTAAAACAAGTCCCCAGGTCGAGTATAACAGGTCCCCTGATCGAGTATAACAAAGCCCCGTCATCGAATGCAACAAAAGTCCCTGATCGAGTATAACCAAGTTATTTCTCGAGGTATAACAAAGTCTCCTGATCGAGGAAAACAAAGTCCCTCATCGAGAGTATAACAAAATCCCTCATCGAGTATAACAAGCGCTTTCATCGAGTATAACAAAGTCCCCCGGTGAATATAACGAAGTCGCATCGAGGAATATCAAAGCCCCTCATCGAGCATAACAAAGTCCTATGATCGAGTATAACAAAGTCCCCTAGTCGGG
The DNA here is from genome assembly GCF_018991925.1 of Homarus americanus. Classification (NCBI taxonomy): domain Eukaryota; kingdom Metazoa; phylum Arthropoda; class Malacostraca; order Decapoda; family Nephropidae; genus Homarus; species Homarus americanus. The sequence continues at coordinate 9,621 of NW_024728970.1, read as the reverse complement.
GTATAACAAGGTCCCTGATCGAGTATAACAAAGGCCCCTGATCGAGTATATAACAAAGCCAATGGTTGGGCATAACAAGGCCCATTTTCGAGTATAACAAAGCCCCTGAGCAAGTATAACAAGTCCCCTAATCGAGTATAACAAAAGTCCACAGGTCGAAGGCGCAAGGCCCTTCATCGGGTAAAAAAACAAAGCCCCTGATCGAGTATAACAAGTTCCTAATCGAGGTGTAACAAAGTCCCAGGTCGAGTATAACTAAAGTCCTTCATCGAGTATAACAAAGGCCCTTCATCGAGAATAACAAAGTCCCTGAACGAGTATAACAATTTATCGAGTATATCAAAGACCCTGATCGATTGTATAACAGGGCCCCCATCATCGAGTATAACAAATTCCCGTGGTAAAGTAAAACAAAGTCCCCTAATCGGTATTATGATTACCTGATCGAGTATAACAAAGTCCCTCATCGGAGGTATAACAAGAGCCCTCATCGGTATACCAAAGCCCCTAATCTTATTTCAAGGTCCCTTATCGAGTAAACAAAGTCCTATCGAGTATATATTCCCTGGTAGGGTATAACAAGTCCCCCGTTGGGTAACAAAGTCCTGGCCGAGGTATAACAAAGCCCCTCTTCCGGTATAACAAGTCTCTTGATCGAGGTATACAAGCCCCCATCGGTATAACAAAGTCCCCACGGTCCAAGTATAACAAGGTCGATCATTATATAACAAAGGCCTGTCGTGCCAGAGGCCCATCATCGGGTGTAACAATTCCACAGTATGACAAAGCCCGCCGGTATAACAAGTCCCTGATCGAGTATAACAAAGTCCTCTAATCGAGTATAACAAAGTGCTTTGGTGGAACAATGTCCACTGATCGCGTATAACTTTAGCCTCATTGAATATAACAAATTCCCTGGTCGGAATTATAAAAGTCCCTAATCGAGTACAACAAAGTCCCTGATCAGGTATAGGTCCTTGATCGAATATAACAAAGCGCTTCATCGAGTGCCAACGAAAGAGTCCCTGAACAGATACTCTTAAAAGTCCCCACTTATCGAGAATATCAAAGCCCCCCTCATCGAGGTATAACAATGTCCTATGAACAGGCATAATAAAATCCCTAATTAGAAATTATAACAAGGTCTGATCGAAAGGTATAACAAGGCCCTGATCGCGTATAAGAAAAGCCAATGGTTGAGCATTACGGGAAATCTTTTTCGAGTATAACAAAGCCCCCTGAGCGAGTACAACAAAGTCCTAATCCGAGAACAACAAGGTCCCCAGGTCGGTATAACAAAATTCCTTCATCGAGTAAAACAAAGCCCCCGATCGAGAATAACAAAAGTCCCCTAATAAGTGTAAAGAAAGTCCCCCAGGTTAATTTATAACAAAGGCCCTTCATCAGCGAGTATAACAAAGGCCCTTCATCGAGTATAACAAAGTCCCTGAACGCGTATAACAAAGCCCCCCTATCAGTATGTCAAGACACTGGTCGGTATAAAAAGCCCTCGTCGGGTTTAACAAACAACCTGGTCGGTATAACAAAGTATATGCAGGTATAACGTAGTCTGCCTGATCCTGTATAACAAAGTCCCTTCATCGAGCATAACAAGGGCCTCATCGAGTTATATTAATGCCCCTGTCGTATTACAAATTCCCTGATAAGGTATAACAAGTCCCCTTATCGAGGTAAAGCAAAGTCCCTGTTGGAGTATAACAGGTCTGATCGGGTATAACAAAGTGCCCTCTCGAGCATAACAAAGTCCCCTGAGTTATAACAAAGTCCCTTATTGGTATATCTAGGCCCTCATCGAGTTATAACGGGCATGATCTGGTAGCAATAAGTATCCTGGTCGAGGTAAAACAAAGTCCCTGATCGAGGTATAACAAAGGTTCCTGATCGGGTGCTTGGGCCCTCATCGGGTATAACATGGCCCCCCTCATCGGATGTTACAGAAGTCCTGATCAGGTATAGAAAAAATCCTGGTCGGTATAAGAAGTCCACTGATCGGGTATAACAAAGCTTTTCATCGAGGTATAACAAGAGTCCCTTATCGAGAATATCAAAACACACCTCATCGAGTATAACAAAGTCCTTGATCGAGTATAACAATGTCCCCTGGTCGAGGTAACAAGGTCCTGATCGGTATAACAAAAGGCCCTGATAAAGGGTATAACAAAAGCCATTGGTTTGGCTTAAAAAGGCCCGTTTAGTATAACAAGCTTCCCTAAGCGAGGTATAAGAAGTCCCCTAATCGAGAGTTAACAAGGTACCCAGTCGGGTATAGCAGGCATTCATCGATTAGGAACAGTGAACATGATCGAGTATTACAATGTTAATGGTATAACAAAGGTCTGGGTCGGGAGTATAAAAAAGGCCCTTCATCGAGTATAAAAGGCACTTGGTATAAGTCCCTGAACGTGTATTTCGAGCCCCTTGTCAGTTGTATCAAGAAGCCCTGATCGAGTATAACAAAGCCCCTCTTCGGTATAACAAATTCCCTGGTGAGTCTAAACAAGAGGTCCCCTTATAGGTATAACATAGTCCCTGATCGAGAATAACAAGTCCCTCATCAGGTATAACGAGGCATCATCGGTATAACAAAGCCCCTGATCGTGTACGAAGATTACTGATCGAATATAACGAAGTCCCCTGATCGGTAACTTGAAGTCTGATCGAGTATAACAAGGCTGTCATGTATATAAAGCCGCCTCATCGGATATTACAAGTCCCTGATCGAGTATAACAAAGTCCTCATCGAGTATAAAAGTCCCCTGATGCGAGTATACAGCGCTTTTCGTCGAGAATAACGAAAGTCCTGAAAAATATAACAAAATCCGCTTATCAGAATATCAAAAAGCTTGGGTATAACAAGTCCAATGATCAGGTATATAAAGTCCTTATCGGGTTTTAACATGGTTCCTGATCGAGTATAACAAGAGTCCTTATTAGTATATCAAAGGCCCTCATCAGGTATAACAAAAGTCCCATAGTCGAGTATGACAATGTCCCTGGTGCAGTATAACAAAGTCCCTGATCGGAGTATAACAAAAGTCTGATGCGGGTATAACAAGTCCCCTAATCGATAGGTATCAGGTCGAGTATAACAGGCCCATCATCGGAAGTATAACAAAAAAGGCCCTTCATCGAGTATAACAAAAGTCTGAACGAGTATAACAAAGCCCCTTATCGGTATATCAAGGGCTTTGTTCGAATAACCAAGCCCCTCGTAGAAGAAGCAAATTCCACACATTCGAGAATTAAGCCGAAGTCCTTATCGATTATAGCATAGTCCCTGATCAAGGTATGACAGAGTCCCACCTCATCGAGGTATAACAAGGCCCCGCATCGAGTATAACCAGGCCCTGGTCGTATTTACCGTCCCTGATCAGCAGGGTATATCAAAGTCTCTCATCGAAGGTACCAGCAAAGTCCCCCTGATCGGGTATACTAAAGTCCCTCATCGAGTATAACAAAGGCCCCTCATCGAGAATTATAACAAAGGCCTCTGTCGTATTACAAAAGTCCCGCCGCCGGTATAACAAAGAGTCCTAGCCGGAGTAAAGCAAAAGGAGTCCTGGTCCCTAGGGTATAACAAAGATTACTGATGGGGTATAAACAAAGCGCTCATCCCGGTATAAGAAAGTCCCCTGAACGATTAATACAAAGTCCCATATTGGGTATATCTAAAACTTTTCATCGAGTATAACAAAGGCCTCATCGGTAATAACAAAGCCCCCTCATCAGATATTACGGAAATCCCTGATGCGAGGGTATAACGAAATCCCCTGATCGGGTATAACGAGAATCCCTGATCGAGTATAACAAAGCGCTTTCATCGAGAATAACAAAGATCCCCTGAAAAATAGCAAGGATCCCTTATAGGAGAATATCAAGCCCACTCATCGAATTATAACAGAAATCTATGGTGATATAAATAATGTCCTTTGGTCATGAGGTATAACAAAGATCCCTCATCGGAAGTATAAACAAAGGCCCCTGATTGGTATAACAAAAGCCAATGGTTGGGCATAACAAAAGGGGCCCTTTTACAGAGTACTCAACAAGCCCTGGCGATTGACCTGTGAGAATCCCCTAATGGGGCATAACAGGAATCCCCAGGTCGAAGGTATAACAAAGGCCCATCGCCGAGTATAACAAAAGAAAAAGGCCCTTCAATGAAGAGCCTTAACAAAGTCCCCTGAACGAGTATAACAAAGCCCCCTTATCGAGTATATCAAAAGACCCTGATCGAGTATAACCAAAGCCCCTCATCAAGTAACAAATTCCCTGGTCGAGGTATAACAAAATTACACTTATCAGTATAACATGATCTCCCTGATCGAAACCTAACAAGTCCCTCATCGAGGTATAACAAGGCCACATCGAGTATAACAAAGCCCTGATCGTATTACCTCATCCCCTGATCGCGCTTATATCCAAAGTCTCCTCATCGAGTATAACAAAGTCCCCTGATCGGGTATAACAAAGTCCTCGCCGGGTAACGAAGGCTCATCGAAAACAAATTCCTGGTCGAGTATAACAAAGTCCCTTATCGGTATAACATAGTCCCCTGATCGAGTATAACAAAAGTCCCTCATCAGGCTATAATAAGGCCCGCATCGGGTATAACAAAGCCCCTGATCGCACATTACAGAATACTGTTCGGTATATCAGGGAATCTCACTCATCGAGTATAACAAAGTCCCCTGAGTCGTTATAACAAGTCTACTCATCCAGGTATAACAAGGCCCCTCATCGGAAGTATGGCACCAGGGCCCTCATCGGCATTGCAAGAGTCCCTGATCGGTATAGCTTAAAGGCCTCATCGAGGTATAACAAAGGCCCTCATCAAAAGTCCCCCTTATCGGTATAACAAAGTCCCCTAATCGAGTAAACTAAAGTCCCTGGTCGAGGGTATAACAGGGTCCCCTGATCGAGTATAACCGGCATACTCATCGGTACTCAAAGTCCCTGAGCGATTAATACAAAGTCCTTATTGGGTATATCAAAAAGCCCCCCTCATCAAAGGTATAACAAAGGCCCCCTCATCGGGTATAACCAGGCGCCTCATCGGATATTACAAAGTTCTGATCGAGTATAACAAGTCCTGATCGAGTATAACAGGTCCCTGATCGAGTGATATAGCAAAGCGCTTTCGTAGAAATAACAAAAGTCCCTGAAAAATATATGGGGTCCTTATAAAGAGAATATCAAAGAAGCCCTCATTGGAGTATAACAAAATTCGTGGTGAGTATAACAAAGTCCCTTATCGGGCGTAACATGGTTCCCTGATCGAGTATAACAAAGTCCCCTCATCGAGTATAACCAAAGGCCCTCATCGAGTATAACAAAGCCCCCTGATCGTAATACAAAATCCTGATGCGACAATATAACAAAGGTCCTAATCCAAAGTAAACAAAAGTCCCTGGTGCGTGTACATAACAAAGGCCCTCTCTTCGAGTATAACAAAGTCCGCGATCGGGGGTATGCAAAAGCCCCCCCTCAGAGGTATAACAAAATTCCCTGGTCGGTATAACCAAAGTCCTGATCCGAGAGTATAACAAAGGCCCCTCATCGAGTAAAACAAAATTCCATAGGTATAACAAAGGCCCACTCATCGGTATAACAAAAGCCCCTAATAGAGGATATTACAAGAGTGCTGATTTAGTATGACAAAGTCCCTGAAGGAGTATAACAAGATCCCTGATCGCGGTATATAAAGTCCCTGATCCGAGTATAACAAGAGTCCTGATCGGTATAACCAAATTCCCCTACTCGAGTATAACAAGTCTCCTTATCGAGAAATAAAGTCCCCTCATCGGGCGCAACAAGTCCCCTGATCTGGTATAACCAAAGCCCCCTGCTCGAGTATAACAAAGGTCCCTGATCGAGTATAATAAAAGTCCTCTAATCAGAGGTATAACAAAGGCCGTGATCAGGTATAACAATGTCCCCTAAAAGCTTAAAAGCCCCCTCATTGAATATAACAATTCCCCTGGTTGGTATAATAAAGTCCTCCTAATGGGTACAAGCAAAAGTCCCCTGATCAGTATAACAAAGTCACTGATCGAATATAACAAAAGCGCTTTTCATCGAGTATAACAAAGTCCCTGAACAGATATAAACAAAGTCCTTATCGAGAATATCAAAGCCCCCTTATCGAGGTATAACCAAGAATACTATGACCCGAGTATAACAAAGAATCCCCTGATCCTAGTATAACAAAGCGCTTTCATCAGGTATAACCGAGTCCCCTTTTCGAGAATATCAGCCCCTCATCGGTATAACAAAGTCCTATGATCAGGTAACGTATACTGTCGGAAGGCAACAAGGTCCCTGATCGAGGTATAACAAAGGCCCTGATCGAGTATAACAAAAGCCAATGGTTGAGCATAACAGGTAATTTCGAGTGTAACAAGCCCCTGGCTTTGAGTATAAAGAAAGTCCCCTAATCAGGTATAACAAAGTCTGGGTCGAAGTCTTAAAGGCCCTTCATCTAAAGTAAAAATAAAGCCCCCTGATCAGCATTATAACAAAGTCCCTAATCGGTATAACAAGTCCCCAGTCGGAAGTGTAACAAAAGGCGCTGTCGAAATGCAACAAGAAGGCCCTTCATCAGTATAACAAGGTCCCCCTGAACCCGAATATAGCAAAACCCCCCTTGTGAGTATATCAAGGGCCACCTGATCCGGGTATAACAGAAGCACACTATGGGGTAACCAACAAATTCCCTGGTCAGGTATAACAAAATTCTTGCTATCCGAGTATAACATAGTCCCCTGATCGAGAATAACAAAGTCCCTCATCTGGCAGAGTATAACTTAAAGGCCCCTCTCAGGTATAACAAAGCCTGATCGACATTTACAAAGATACTGATCGGGGTATAACAAGGTCCCTAGTCAAAATTCAACAAAGTCCCCTGATCGAGTATAAGCAAGACTCGTATAAGCAAGCACTCATCCGGATGTTTACCAAAGTGCCCTGATCGAGTATAACAAGTCCCCTAATCAGTATAAACGAAGATCCTGATGGGGTATAGCGAAAACTTCTCATCGAGAATAAACGAAGAATCACCTGAAAAAATATAACAAAGGTCCTTATCGAAATAATAAAGGCCCCTCAAATATGGTATAACAAAGGTCCAATGATAAAATTTAAGCTTAAGTCCCCTTATAAGTACCAACATGAGTCCCCCTGATCAATAGTATCGCAACAAAAGTCACCTTATTGGTATATCAAAAACTCATCCGAGTATAACAAAAGTCCATGATCGAGTAAAGACGTGTCCTAATTAGAATATAACAAAAGTCCCCTGATGAAGTATAACAAAGTCCCTGATCGAGTATAACGAGGCTTCCATGGTATAATAAAACCCCCTGTCGGATATTACAAAGTCCCCTGATGGGGAATATAACAAAATCCCTGATCGGTATAACAAAATCCTGAATCGGGGCAATAAGCCTTTCGTGAGAATAGCAGAATCCTGAAAAATATAACAAAAGTCCCCTTGCCGGAGAATATCCAAAAGCACTTTCATCGAGTATAACAAGATCCTATGGTCAAGGTATAATAATGTCGCTTTGATGAGAATATAAAGGTCCTCATCGAGTATAACAAAGGGCTGATTGGTATAACAAAGCCAATGGTTGAGCCTCAACAGGCCTTTCGAGTATAACAAAAGCCCTGAAGGCGGTGTATAACAAAGTCCCTAATCAGGTATAAACAAAGTCCCCAGGTCGAGAGTATAACAAAGGCCATCATCGAGTATAACAAGGCCCTTCATCGAGTATAACAAGTCCCTGAACAGTATAACCTGGCCCCGCCTATCGAGTATATCAAAGGCTATTCCATTATAAACCACGAAGCCCCCCTCCTTCAGGTAAACAAAATTCCTGGTCGGGCATATATAAAGTCCTTATCGCGAGTATAACATAGTCCCCTGATCGAGTATAGCAATTCCCCTCATCAGGTATAACGGGCCCGCATCAGGTATAACAAAGCCCCTGATCGTATTACAAAATCCCTGATAAAGGTATATCAAAGGCTCCTCGGGTATAACAAAGTCCCTGATCGGTATAATAAAGTCCTCATCGAGTATAAAGGCCCTCATCAGCAGGTATAACAAAGGCCCTCATGCATTATTACAAAGTCCCTGATCGGTATAACAAGTCCCCTAATCGAGTAAAGCAAAAGTCCCTGAAATTACGATATAACAAAGGTCCCTGATCGAGGTATAACAAAAGCGCCACTCATCGGTATAAGAAAGTCCCTGAACGATTAATACCAGAATACACTTATTGGTATATCAAAAGCCCCCATCGAGTATAACAAGTCCCATGATCGGTATGACAAAAGTCCTGGCCGAGAGCATAACAAGATTCCCCTGATCGGCGAGTATAACATAATGGTCCCCTGAGTCGAGGTATAACAAAGGCCCTCTGTCGAGTATATAAAAACCCTCATCGGGGATATTACAAAGTCCCTGATCGGTATAAAGAGTCCCTGATCGGCGGGCATAACCAGGTCCCCTGATCGAGTATAACAAAGCGCTTTCATCGAGAACATAACAAGATCCCTATCACGACAATATCAAAAGTCCCTCATCGAGAGTATAACAAGTCTATGATCGAGTATAGCTCAAAGTCCCCCTAGTCGAGTATAACAAAAGGTCCTGATTGAGTATAACAAAGGCCCTGATCAGAGGTATAACAAAGCCAATGGGTGAGCATAGCACCGAGAGGCCCGCTTTCGAGTATAACCAAACCCTGAGCGAGTATAACAGAATACTAATCGGAAATTATATTTCAAAAGTCCTGGGGCAGTATAACAAAGACCTTCATCGAGGTAAAACAAAAGCCCCTGATCGAGGTATAACAAGAGTCCCTAATCGAGTATAACAAAGTCCCCAGTTCGAAGGTATATCAGGCCCTTCATCCCGAGTATAACAGGCCCTTCATCCGAGAATAAGTCCCTGAACGAAATTATAACAAAACACTTATCGAGTATATCAAAGACCCTGATCCGGAGTATAACAAAGCCCCCTGATCGAGTAACAAATTCCCTGGTCGAGAGTATAACAAAGTCCCCTTATCCGGTATAACATAGTTCCTGATCGAGTATAACAAAGCGCCCTCATCGAGTATAAGAAAAGTCCCTGAACTTGATTAATACAAAGTCCCTTGACCAGGTATCAAGCCCCTCATGTCAGGCCTCAACAAAAGTCCATGATCAGTATGACAAAGTCCCCTGGTCGAGTATAACAAGAGAATCCCCTGATCGAGTATAATAAAGTCCCTGATCGAGAGTATAACAAAGGCCCTCATCGAGTATAACAAAACCCCCTCATCCGGATATTACAAGTCCCTGATCGAGGTATAAGAAAGTCCCCTGATCGAGTATAACAAAGTCCTGATCCCGGAAATTATAACAAAAGCGCTTTCATCGAGTATAACAAAAGTCCCCTTATCGACAATATCAAAGCCCCTCATCGAGTATAACAAAGTCCATGATCGAGTACCAACAAAAGTCCCCTAGTCGAGTACCTTAAAAGGTCCTGATTGAGTATAACAAAGGCCCTGATCGATATAACAAAAATAATGGTTGAGCATAACAAAG
>NW_024728969.1:0-25674 GCF_018991925.1 Homarus americanus | reverse complement strand
CACCCCTACAGAGCTATGAACCAGAGTGTGAGGGCCGGGCACCCCTTCACATGATACGGGGTGTGAGAGACGGGCACCTTTTCAGTGCCATGACCCGGTGTATGAGGGCCGGGCACGCCTTCAGAGCTATGACCCTGGGTGTGAGGGCCGGGCATTTTTTCAGTGATATGACCCTGGGTGTGAGGGACGGGCACCCCTTCAATGATATGACCCGGGGGGTGAGGGCCAGGCACTCGTTTAGCTCTATGACCACGGGTGTGAGGGCTGGGCATACCTTCAGTGCCATGACCCGGGGTGTGAGGGCCGGTCACTCCTTCAGTGCCATCACCCGGGGTTTGAGGGCCGGTCCCTCCTTCAGTGCCATGACACGGGGGGTGAGGGCCGGGCACTCGTTTAGCTCTATCACCAGGGGTGTGAGGGCTGGGCATACCTTCAGTGCCATGGCCAGGGGTGTGACGGCCGGGCACCGCTTCAGTGCCATGACCCGGGGTGTGAGGGCCGGGCACCCCTTCAGTGACATGACCCAGGGCGTCAGGGCCGGACACCCCTCCAGTGCCATGAGCCGGGGTGTGAGGGCCGGGCACCCCTTAAGTGCCATGAAACGGGGTGGGAGGCCCGGGCACCCCGACAGAGCTATGAACCGGGGTGTGAGGACCTAGCACCTATTCAGTGCCATGACCCGGGGTGTGAGGGCCCGGCACCCTTTCAGTGCCATGAATCGGGGTGTGATGGCCGAGCACCCCTTCAGCTCCATGACCGGTGGTGTGAGGACCGGGATTCGCTTCAACCCCATTACCCGGGGTGTGAGGGCCGGGAAACCCTTTAGGTCCATGACCCTGGGTGTGAGGGCCGTGCACCCCTTCAGAGACATGACCCGGGGTGTGATGGCAGGGCACCTTTTCAGTGCCATGATCCGGGGTGTGAGGGCCGGGCACCCATTCAGTGCCATGAATCGTGGTGTGATGGCCGAGCACCCCTTCAGCTCCATGACCCGTGGTGTGAAGACCAGGAACCGCTACAACCTCATGACCCAGGGTGTGAGGTCCGGGCACCTTTAGGTCCATGACCCGGGGTGTAAGGGCCGTGCACCTCTTCAGTGACATGACCCGGGGTGTGAGGGCCGGGCACCCCTTTAGTGACATTACCCGGGGTATGAGGGGCGGGCACCCCTCCAGCACCATGACCCGGGGTGTGAGGGCCTGTCACCCCTCCAGCACCATGACCCGGGGTGTGAGCGCCGGGCACCCCATAAGTGACATGAGCCGGGGTGTGGGGGCAGGGCACCCCTACAGTGTTATGAACCGGGGTGTGAGGGCCGGGCACCCCATTAGCACCATGACCCGTGGTGTGAGAGCGGGGCACCCCTTCAGTACCATTACCCGGGGTGTGAGGGCCAGGCACCCCTTCAGTGAAATCTCCGGGGTGTGAGGCTGGGCACGCCATTGACCAGGACCGGGATGAGGCGGGCACCCTTTCAGGGGACATGACCCGGGGTGTGTGAGGCGGGCACCTCAGAACCATGACCCTGGGTGTGAGGGCCGGGAACCCCTTCTGTGCCATGACCCTGGGTGAGAGGGCCGGGCACCCCTTCAGTGACATGACCCGGGGTTTGAGGGCCGCACACCCTTTCAGTGACATGACCCGGGGTGTGAGGTTCGGGTACACCTCTAGCACCATGACCCGGGGTGTAAGGGCTGGGCACCCCTTTAGGTCCATGACCCGGGGTGTGAGGGCCGGGAACCGTTTCAACACCATGACCCGTGGTGTGAGGGCTGGGCACCCCTTTAGGTCCATGACCCGGGGTGTGAGGGCCGTGCACCCCTTCAGTGCCATGACCCGGGGTGTGAGGGCCGGGCACCCCTTCAGTGTCATGAACCGGGGTGTGAGGGCCGGGCACCCTTTCAATACCATAAAACGGGGTATGAGGTCCGGGCACCCCTACAGTGCTGCGAACTGGGGTGTGAAGGCCGGGCACCCCCTCACATGACCCGGGGTGTGAGGGTCCGGCACCACTTCAGTGAAATGAATCGGGGTGTGAGGGCCGGGAACCCCTTGAGCACCATTACCCAGAGTGTTAGGGCCGGGCTCGATTTCAGTGCCAAGAATCGGGGTGTGAGGGCCGGGCACCCCATCAGCACCATGAACCGGGGTGTGATGGTTGGGAACCGCTTCAACCTCATGACCCGGGGTGTGAGGGCCGGGCATCCCTCAGGCACCATGACCCGAGGTGTGAGGGCCGGGCACCCCTTTAGGTCCATGACCCGGGGTGTGAGGGCCGTGCACCCTTTAAATGCCATGACCCGGGGTGTGAGGGCCGGGGACCCTATCAGTGCCATGAATCGGGGTGTGAAAGCCGGGCACCCCTTCGGCACCATGACACGGGGTGTGAGGTGGGCACCCCTTCAGTGCCGTGACCCGGGGTGTGAGGGCCAGGCACCCAGCCAGTGCCGTGACCGGGGTGTGAGGCCAGGCACCCCTCAGCACACAATGACCCGGGGTGTGAGGGCCGGGGCACGTCAACCCCATGACCCGTGAGGTGTGGGGGGCGGGCACCCTGGGTCCATGACCCAGGGGTGTGAGGGCGTGCCTGCCCTCAGTCTCCCTTGACCCGGTGTGTGAGGGCCGGGAACCCCTTCAGTGCCATGAACCGGGTTGTGAGGGCCGGGCACCCTTTCAGTGCCCTGAAACGGGGTGTGAAGGCCGGGCACCCCTACAGTGCTGTGAACCAGGGTGTGAGGGCCGGGCACCCCTTCACATGACCCGGGGTGTGAGGGCCGGGCACCCCTTCACATGACCCGGGGAGTGAGGGCCGGGCACCCCTTGGGTCCATGACCCAGGGGTGTGAGGCCGTGCCTTGGGTCCCATGACCCGGGGTGTGAGGGCCGGGAACCCCTTCAGTGACATGACCTGGGGTGTGAGGGCCGGGCACCCCCTTCAGTGACATGACCCGAGGTGTGAGGGCCGGGAACCGCTTCAACCCCATGACCCGTGGTGTGAAGGCCGGGCACCTTTAGGTCCATGACCCGGGGTGTTAGGGCCGTTCACCCCTTCAGTTCCATGACCCGGGGTGTGAGGGCCGGGCACCCCTTCAGTGTCATGAACCGGGGTGTGAGGGCAGGGCATCCTTTCAGTGCCATGAATCGGGGTGTGAAGGCCGGGCACCCCTACAGTGCTGTGAACCGGGGTGTGAGAGCCCGGCACCCCTTTAGTGCCATGAAACGGGGTGTGAGGGCGGGGCACCCCTACAGAGCTATGAACCAGAGTGTGAGGGCCCGGCACCCCTTCACATGATACGGGGTGTGAGAGACGGGCACCTTTTCAGTGCCATGACCCGGGGTATGAGGGCCGGGCACGCCTTCAGAGCTATGACCCGGGGTGTGAGGGCCGGGCATTTTTTCAGTGATATGACCCGGTGGGTGAGGGCCAGGCACTCGTTTAGCTCTATGACCACGGGTGTGAGGGCTGGGCATACGTTCAGTGCCATGGCCAGGGGTGTAACGGCCGGGCACCGCTTCAGTGCCATGAGCCGGGGTGTGAGGGCCGGGCACCCCTTAAGTGCCATGAAACGGGGTGGGAGGCCCGGGCACCCCAACAGAGCTATGAACCGGGGTGTGAGGGCCGAGCACCTATTCAGTGCCATGACCTAGGGTGTGAGGGCCGGGCACCCTTTCAGTGCCATGAATCGGGGTGTGATGGCCGGGCACCACTTCAGCTCCATGACCCGTGGTGTGAGGACCGGGAACCGCTTCAACCCCATTAACCGGGGTGTGAGGGCCGGGCACCCCTTTAGGTCCATGACCCATGGTGTGAGGACCAGGAACCACTTCAACCCCATGACCCAGGGTGTGAGGTCCGGGCACCCCTTTAGGTCCATGACCGGGGTGTGAGGGCCGTGCACCTTTTCAGTGACATGACCCGGGGTGTGAGGGCCGGGCACTCCTTTAGTGACATGACCCGGGGTATGAGGGGCGGGCACCCCTCCAGCACCATGACCCGGGGTGTGAGGGCCTGTCACTCCTTCAGTGCCATGACCCGGGGTGTGAGGGCTGGGCACCCCTTCAGCCCCATGACCCGGAGTGTGAGGGCCGGGCAACCCTTCAGTGTCATGACCCGGGGTGTGAAGGATTGGCAACCCTCCAACACCATGACCCGGAGTGTGAGGGCCTAGCACCCCTTCAGTGTCATGAACCGGGGTGTGACGGCCGGGCTCCCCTTCAGTGCCATGACCCGGGGTGTGAGGGCCGGGCACCCCTTCAGTGACATGACCTGGGGTGTGAGGGCCGGGCAACCTTTCAGTGTCATTAACCTGGTTGTGAGGGATGGGCACCCTTAAATGCCATGAAACGGGGTTTGAGTGCCGGGCACCCCTTCACTTGACCAGGGGTGTCAGGGCCGGGCACCCCTCCAGCACCATGACCCGGGGTGTGAGCGCCGGGCACCCCATAAGTGACATGAGCTGGGGTGTGGGGGCAGGGCACCCCTACAGTGTTATGAACCGGGGTGTGAGGGCCGGGCACCTCTTCACATGACCCGGGGTGTAAGGGCCAGGCACCCCATTAGCACCATGACCCGGAGTGTGAGGGCGGGGCACCCCTTCAGTACCATGACCCGGGGTGTGAGGGCCAGGCACCCCTTCAGTGAAATCACCGGGGGTGTGAGAGCTGGGCACCCCTTAATTGACATGACCCGGGATGAGGGCCGGGCACCCTTTCCATTGAGCGCGGCCAGGGGTGTGAGGGCCGGGCACCCCTCCAGAACCATGGCTCGGGGTGTGAGGGCCTGGAACTCCTTCAGTGCCATGACCCGGGATGTGAGGGCCAGGCACCCCTTCAGTGACATGACCCGGGGTGTGAAGGCCGGGCACCCCTCCAGCACCATGACCCGGGGTATAAGGGCCGGGCACCCCTTTAGTGCTATGACTCGGGGTGTGAGGGCCGGGCACCACTTTAGGTACATGACCCTGGGTGTGAGGGCCGTGCACCCCTTCAGAGACATGACCAGGGTGTGATGGCCGGGCACCTTTTCAGTGCCATGACCCGGGGTGTGAGGGCCGGGCACCCATTCAGTGCCATGAATCGTGGTGTGATGGCCGAGCACCCCTTCAGCTCCATGACCCGTGGTGTGAAGACCAGGAACCGCTTCAACCCCATGACCCAAGGTGTGAGGTCCGGGCACCCCTTTAGGTCCATGACCCGGGGTGTGAGGGCCAAGCACCTCTTCAGTGACATGACCCGGGGTGTGAGGGCCGGGCACCCCTTTAGTGACATGACCCGGGGTATGAGGGGTGGGCACCCCTCCAGCACCATGACCCGGGGTGTGAGCGCCGGGCACCCCATAAGTGACATGAGCCGGGGTGTGGGGGCAGGGCACCCCTACAGTGTTATGAACCGGGGTGTGAGGGCCGGGCACCCCTTCAGTGACATGACCCGGGGTTTGAGGGCCGGACACCCTTTCAGTGACATAACCCGGGGTGTGAGGTTCGGGCACACCTCCAGCACCATGACCCGGGGTGTGTGGTTCGGGCACACCTTCAGTGCCATAACCCGGGGTGTGAGGGCCGGGCACCCCTTCAGTGACATGACCCGGGGATTGAGGGCCAGACACCCTTTCAGTGACATAACCCGGGGTGTGAGGTTCGGGCACACCTCCAGCACCATGACCCGGGGTGTGAGGTTCGGGCACACCTTCAGTGCCATAACCCGGGGTGTGAGGGCCCTGCACCCCTTCAGCACCATGATCCAGGGTGTAAGGGCCGGGCTCGAATTCAGTGCCAAGAATCGGTGTGTGAGGGCCGGGCACCCCATCAGCACCATAACCCCGGGTGTGAGGGCCGGGAACAGCTGCAACCCCATGTCCCGGGGTGTGAGGGCCGGGCACCCCTTTAGGTCTATGACCCTGGGTGTGAGGGGCGTGCACCCCTTCAGTGACATGACCCGGGGTGTGAGGGAAGGGCACCTTTTCAGTGCCATGACCCGGGGTGTGAGGGCCGGGCACCCTTTCAGTGCCATGAATCGGGGTGTGATGGCCGGGCACCCCTTCAGCTCCATGACCCGTTGTGTGAGGACCAGGAACCGCTTCAACCCCATGACCCAGGGTGTGAGGTCCGGGCACCCCTTTAGGTCCATGACCCGGGGTGTGAGGGCCGTGCACCTTTTCAGTGACATGACCCGGGGTGTGAGGGCCGGGTACCCCTTTAGTAACATGACCCGGGGTATGAGGTGCGGGAACCCCTGGAGCACCATGACCCGGGGTGTGAGGGCCTGTCACTCCTTCAGTGCCATGACCCGGGGTGTGAGGGCTGGGCAATCGTTTAGCTCTATGACCAGGGGTGTGAGGGCCGAGCACCCCTTCAGTGACATGACCCGGGGTGTGAAGGCCGGGCACCCCTCCAGCACCATGACCCGGATTGCGAGGGCCGGGCACCCCTTCAGTGTCATGAACCGGGGTGTGACGGCCGGGCTCACCTTCAGTGCCATGACCCGGGGTGTGAGGGCTGGGCACCCCTTCAGTGACATGACCTGGGGTGTGAGGGCCGGGCAACCTTTCAGTGTCATTAACCTGGTTGTGAGGGATGGGCACCCTTAAATGCCATTTAACGGGGTGTGAGTGCCGGGCACCCATAGGAGTGCATTGAAAAAGGGTGTGTGGTCCGGGCACCCCTTCACTTGACCCGGGGTGTCAGAGCCGGGCACCCCTCCAGCACCATGACCCGGGGTGTGAGCGCCGGGCACCCCATAAGTGACATGAGCCAGGAGGGGCAGGAGGCTTGGTGATGAGCCAAGTTGGAAAGCAGGCCTCTCACGACCGGGGTGGCAGGGCCAGGGACTATGCTGACCACCTTCAGTACCATGACCCGGGGTGTGAGGGGCAGGGGAACATGTCAGTGCTATGATTCGGGGTAGAAAGCCGGGCATCCCTTCAGCACCATGACCAGGGTATAGAACTGAGGCCTGTGCCGCAGGCCAGGGAGTGTGGGGGACCAGGCACCCCTCACTTATGACCCCGGGGTGAGGGCCCCGGGAACCGCTTCATCCCCATGATCCGTGGTGTGAGGGCTGGGCACCCCTTTAGGTCCATGACCCTGGGTGTGAGGGCCGTGCATCCTTTAAGTACCATGACCCTGGGTGTGAGGGCCGGGGACCCTTTTAGTGCCATGAATCGGGGTGTGAAAGCCGGGCACCCCTTCAGCACCATGACCCGGGGTGTGAGGGCTAGGCACCCCTTCAGTGCCGTGACCCGGGGTGTGAGGGCAAGGCACCCCTCCAGCACCATGACCCGGGGTGTGAGGGCCGGGAACCGCTTCAACCCCATGACCCGTGGGGTGAGGGCCGGGCACCCCTTTAGGTCCATGACCCGGGGTGTGAGGGCCGTGCACCCTTTCAGTGCCATGACCCGGGACGTCAGGGCCGGGCAACCCTTCAGTGCCATGTGGCGGGATGTGAGGGCCGGGCACCCCTTTAGTGCCATGAAACGGGGTGTGAGGGCCGGGCACCCCTTCATTACATGACCCGCGTCAGGGCCGGGTAACCCTTTTAGGTCCATGACCTGGGTGAGGGCCATGAACCCCTTCAGTGACATGACCCGGGGTGTGAGGACTGCACCCTTTAGTGACACATGACCCGTGGGGTGAGGGCCGGGCACCCCTTTAGGTCCATGACCCGGGGTGTGAGGGCCGTGCACCCTTTCAGTGCCATGACCCGGGACGTCAGGGCCGGGCAACCCTTCAGTGCCATGTGGCGGGATGTGAGGGCCGGGCACCCCTTTAGTGCCATGAAACGGGGTGTGAGGGCCGGGCACCCCTACAGAGCAATGAACCAGAGTGTGAGGGCCGGGCACCCCTTCACATGACACGGGGTGTGAGGGCCGGGCACCTTTTCAGTGCCATGACCCGGGGTATGAGGGCCGGGAACGCCTTCAGAGCTATGACCCGGGGTGTGAGGGCCGGGCATTTTTTCAGTGATATGATCCGGGGTGTAAGGGCCGAGCACCCCTTTAATGATATGACCCGGGGGTGAGGCCGGGCACTCGTTTAGCTCTATGACCAGGGGTGTGAGGGCCGGGCATACCTTCAGTGCCATGGCCAGGGGTGTGACGGCCGGGCACCGCTTCAGTGCCATGAACAGGGTGAGGCAGAACACCACTTTAGTGACATGACCCGAGTGTAGGGGCCATGAACCCAGGGCCGGGCACCCCTTCAGTGTCATGAACCGGGGTGTGACGGCCGGGCACCCCTTCTGTGCCATGAACAGGGGTGTGAGGGCCGGGCACCCCTTTAGTGACTTGACCCGGGGTGTGAAGGCCGGGCACCCCTTCAGGACCATGACCCGGGGTGTGAAGACCGGGCACCTTTTCAGTGCCATGACCCGGGGTGTGAGGGCCGGGCTCCCCTTCAGTGCCATGAATCGATGTGTGATGGCCGGGCACCCCTTCAGTGCCATGACCCGGGGTGTGAGGGCCGGGCACCCCTTCAGTGACATGACCCGGGGTGTGAGGGCCCGGCACCCCTCCAGCACCATGTCCCGCGGTGTGAGGGCCGGGAACCGCTTCAACCCCGTGACCCTTGGTGTGAGGGCCAGGCACCCCTTTAGGTCCATGACCCGGGGTGTGAGGGCCGTGCACCCATTCGGTGCCATGACCCGGGGTGTGAGGGCCGGGCACCCCTTCAGTGTCATGAAACGGGGTGTGAGGGCCGGGCACCCATTCAGTGCGATGAAACGGGGTGTGAAGGCCAGGCACCCCTACAGTGCTGTGAACCGGGGTGTGAGGGCCGGGCACCCCTTCAGTGCCATGAATAGGGGTGTAAGGGCCGGGCACCCCTTCAGTGACATGACCCGGGGCGTCATGGCCGGGCAACCTTTTAGGTCCATGACCCGGGGTGTGAGGGCCGTGCACCCCTTTAGGTCCACTTCCCGGGGTGTGAGGGCCCTGAACCCCTTCAGTGACATGACCCGGGGTGTGAGGGCCGGGCACCCCTTTATTGACATGACCCGGGGTGTGAGGGCCGGGCACCTTCAGGACCATGACCCGGGGTGTGGACCGGGCACCCCTTCAGTGCCATGACCCGGGGTGTGAGGGCCGGGCACCCCTTTATTGACATGACCCGGGTGTGAGGGCGGGCACTCGTTTAGCTCTGACCACGGGTGTGAGGGCCGGGCATACCTTCAGTGCCGTGACCCGGGGTGTGAGGGCCCGTCACTCCTTCAGTGCCCTGGCCCGGGGTGTGAGGGCCGGTCCCTCCTTCAGTGCCATGACCCGGGGGGTGAGGGCCGGGCACTCGTTTAGCTCTATGACCAGGGGTGTGAGGGCCGGGCATACCTTCAGTGCCATGGCCAGGGGTGTGACGGCCGGGCACCGCTTCAGTGCCATGATCCGGGGTGTGAGGGCCGGGCACCCCTTCAGTGACATGACCCAGGGCGTCAGGGCCGGACACCCCTTCAGTGCCATGAGCCGGGGTGTGAGGGCCGGGCACCCCTTAAGTGCCATGAAACGGGGTGGGAGGCCCGGGCACCCGGACAGAGCTATGAACCGGGGTGTGAGGGCAGAGCACCTATTCAGTGCCATGACCTGGGGTGTGAGGGCCGGGCACCCTTTCAGTGCCAAGAATTGGGGTGTGATGGCCGGGCACCCCTTCAGCTCCATGACCCGTGGTGTGAGGACCGGGAACCGCTTCAACCCCATTTCCCGGGGTGTGAGGGCCGGGCACCCCTTTAGGTCCATGCCCCTGGGTGTGAGGGCCGAGCACCCCTTCAGTGACATAACCCGGGGTATGAGGGCCGGGCACGCCTTCAGAGTTATGACCCGGGGTGTGAGGGCCGGGCATTTTTTCAGTGATATGACCCGGGGTGTAATGGCCGAGCACCCCTTCAATGATATGACCCGGGGGGGTGAGGCCGGGCACTAGTTTAGCTCTATGACCAGGGGTGTGAGGGCCGGGCACCCCTTCAGTGACATGACCCGGGGTGTGAAGGCCGGGCACCCTTCCAGCACCATGAACAGGGGTGTGAGGGCCGGTCACCGCTTTAGTGACATGACCCGGGGTGTGAGGGCCGGGAACCCCTTCAGGACCGGGCACCCCTTCAGTGTCGTGAACCGGGGTGTGACGGCCGGGCTCCCCTTCAGTGCCATGACCCGGGGTGTGAGGGCCGGGCACCCCTTCAGTGACATGACCTGGGGTGTGAGGGCCGGGCAACCTTTCAGTGTCATTAACCTGGTTCTGAGGGATAGGCACCCTTAAATGCCATGAAACGGGGTGTGAGTGCCGGGCACCCATACAGTGCATTGAAAAAGGGTGTGTGGTCCGGGCACCCCTTCACTTGACCCGGGGTGTCAGGGCCGGGCACCCCTTCACTTGAACCGGGGTGTCAGGGCCGGGCACCCCTCCAGCACCATGACCCGGGGTGTGAGCGCCGGGCACCCCATAAGTGACATGAGCCGGTGTGTGGGGGCAGGGCACCCCTACAGTGTTATGAACCTGGGTGTGAGGGCCGGGCACCTCTTCACATGACCCGGGGTGTAAGGGCAAGGCACCCCATTAGCACCATGACCCGGGGTGTGAGGGCGGGGCACCCCTTTAGTACCATGACCCGGAGTGTGAGGGCCGGGAACCGCTTCAACCCCATGATCCGTGGTGTGAGGGCTGGGCACCCCTTTAGGTCCATGACCCGGGGTGTGAGGGCCGTGCATCCTTTAAGTGCCATGACCCGGGGTGTGAGGGCCGGGAACCCCTCAGACACCATGCCCCGGGGTTTGAGGGCCGGGACCCGTTCAGTGCCATGAATCGGGGTGTGAAAGCTGGGCATCCCTTCAGCACCATGACCCGGGGTGTGAGGGCCAGGCACCCCTGCAGTGCCATGACCCGGGGTGTGAGGGATGGGCACCCCTCCAGCACCATGACCCGGGGTGTGAGGGCCGGGAACCGCTTCAACCCCAAGATCCGGTGGTGTGAGGGCCGGGCACTCCTTCATCACCATGACCCAGAGTGTTAGGGCCGGGAACCGCTTCAACCCCATGACCCAGGGTGTAAGGGCCGGGCATCCCTTTAGTGACATTACCCTGTGTGTGAGGGCCGGGCACCCTTTCAGTGCCATGAATAGGGGTGTGAAAGCCGGGCACCCCTTCAGCACCATGACCCGGGGTGGGAGGGCCAGGCACCCCTTCAATACATGACCTGGGGTGTGAGGGCCGTGCACCCCTTCAGCACATGACCCGGGGTGTGAGGGCTGCACCCCTCCAGCAATTGGCGACCCGGGGTGAGGCCGGAACTGCTTAAAACCCCATGACCTGTGGGTGAGGGGTTTACACCCCTTTAGGTCCATGACCCGGGGTGTGAGGGCCGTGCACCCTTTCAGTGCCATGACCCGGGGTATGAGGGCCGGGCACCCCTTCAGTGTCATGAAACGGGGTGTGCGGGCCGGGCACCCTTTCAGTGCGATGAAACGGGGTGTGAAGGCCGGGCACCCCTACAGTGCTGTGAACCGGGGTGTGAGGGCCGGGCACCCCTTCAGTGCCATGAATAGGGGTGTGCGGGCCGGGCACCCCTTCAGTGACATGACCCGGGGCGTCAGGGCCGGGCAACCCTTTAGGTCCATGACCCGGGGTGTGAAGGCCGTGCACCCCTTTAGGTCCATGACCCGGGGTGTGAGGGCCGTGAACCCCTTCAGTGACATGACCCGGGGTGTGAGGGCCGGGCACCACTTTAGTGACATGACCCGGGTGAGAGCGGGCACCCCTCCAGCATCATGACCTGAGTGTGAGGGCTGGGCACCCCTTGCCAGTGCCATGAACTGGTTGTGAGGGCTGGCACCTCCAGCACCATGACCCGGGTGGAGGGCCGGGCACCTCCAGCACCATGACCTGGGTGTGAGGGCCTGGCACCTTTATGTCTATGACCTGGCGGTGTGAAGGCCGGGCAGCACCCCTTCAGTGCCATGACCCTGGGTGTGAGGGCCGGGCACCCCTTCAGTGTCATGAACCGGGTTTGTGAGGGCCGGGCACCCTTTCAGTGCCATGAATCGGGGTGTGAAGGCCTGGCACCCCTACAGTTCTGTGAACCGGGGTGTGAGGACCAAGAACCGCTTCAACCCCATGACCCAGGGTGTGAGGTCCGGGCATCCCTTTAGATCCATGACCCGGGGTGTGAGGGCCGTGCACCTCTTCAGTGACATGACCCGGGACGTCAGGGCCGGGCAACCCTTCAGTGCCATGAGCCGGGATGTGAGGGCCGGGCACCCCTTTAGTGCCATGAAACGGGGTGTGAGGGCCGGGCACCCCTACAGAGCTATGAACCAGAGTGTGAGGGCCGGGCACCCCTTCACATGACACGGGGTGTGAGGGCCGGGCACCTTTTCAGTGCCATGACCCGGGGTATGAGGGCCGGGCACGCCTTCAGAGCTATGACCCGGGGTGCGAGGGCCGGGCAATTTTCCAGTGATATGACCCGGGGTGTGAGGGCCGGGCACCCCTTCAATGATATGACCCGGGAGGTGAGGCCAGGCACTCGTTTAGCTCTATGACCAGGGGTGAGAGGGCCGGGTACCCCTTCAGTGTCATGAACCGGGGTGTGACGGCCGGGCTCCCCTTCAGTGCCATGACCCGGAGTGTGAGGGCCGGGCACCCCTTCAGTGACATGACCTGGGGTGTGAGGGCCGGGCAACCTTTTAGTGTCATTAACCTGGTTGTGAGGGATGGGCACCCTTAAATGCCATGAAACGGGGTGTGAGTGCCGGGCACCCATACAGTGCATTGAAAAGGGGTGTGTGCTCCAGGCACCTCTTCACTTGACCCGGGGTGTCAGGGCCGGGCACCCCTTCACTTGACCCGGGGTGTCAGGGCCGGGCACACCTCCAGCACCATGACCCGGGGTGTTAGGGCCGGGCACCCCTCCAGAACCATGACCCGGGGTGTGAGGGCCGGGCACCCCTTCAGTGACATGACACGGGGTTTGAGGGCCGGACACCCTTTCAGTGACATGACCCGGGGTGTGAGGTTAGGGCACACCTCCAGCACCATGACCCGGGGTGTGAGGTTCGGGCACACCTTCAGTGCCATGACCCGGGTGTGAGGGCCGGGCACCCCTTCAGCACCATGATCCAGGTTGTAAGGGCCGGGCTCGATTTCAGTGCCAAGAATCGGGGTGTGAGGGCCGGGCACCCCATCAGCACCATAACCCGGGGTGTGAGGGCCGGAAACCGCTGCAACCCCATGTCCCGGGGTGTGAGGGCCGGGCACCCCTTTAGTGACATGACCCGGGTGAGGGACGGGAACCCCTCAGACACCATGACCCGGGGTTTGAGGGCCGGGACCCTTTCAGTGCCATGAATCGGGGTGTGAAGCCGGGCATCCCTTCAGCACCATGACCCGGGGTGTGAGGGCCAGGCACCCCTGCAGTGCCATGATGAGGGACGGGCACCCCTCCAGCACCATGACCCGGGGTGTGAGGGCCGGGAACCGCTTCAACCCCATGATCCGTGGTGTGAGGGCTGGGCACCCCTTTAGGTCCATGACCGGGGGTGTGAGGGCCGTGCATCCTTTAAGTGCCATGACCCGGGGTGTGAGGGCCGGGGACCCTTTCAGTGCCATGAATCGGGGTGTGAAACCCGGGCACCCCTTCAGCACCATGAACCTGGGTGTGAGGGCCAGGCACCCCTTCAGTGCCGTGACCCGGGGTGTGAGGGCCGGGCACCCCTTTAGGTCCATGACCCGGGGTGTGAGGGCCGTGCACCCTTTCAGTGCCATGAACCGGGGTGTGAGGGCCGGGCACCCCTTCAGCTGGGATCTGCTCGGGAAAGTCTCTGGGCACCACGCCTAACTCCTTGCAGTGCTCCCACGACAACAAGGGTGTAGCGAGAGTAGGCTGCACGTCGATCCATCCGTGATACGACCTGTCGCCGTAGGTGATCTCTGCTTGAAAGGAGCCCACAGCGTCTGGCATCTGGGAACCGTCCGCATTGTAGTACTGCAGCTGCGGCGGTGGTCCCAGGCTGCGTTTGGTGAGGCCCAGTTTCTGGAGGTGCTTCAACCCAATCACCGTAGTATCGGCGCCGGTGTCCGGTATCACCTCGATGTGACCCGACACATCACCGTGTGTGACGGCGACGCGGATAGTAGGGGAAGGGGTAGCCCTGGGGCGTGTGGTCGATTCCACCCTCCTGATGTGACTCCGCTGCTGCTTGGGGCTGCGTGGGCCATCTGGAGGGGGCTGTGTGCGAACCACCCCGAGGGAAGTGCGCTGCTGTCCTCCTCGTCTCGGGCTTTTGGGCTTGGGTTGGCGGCAGCACTTGTCGTAGTGTCCATAGCGACCGCAGGCCTGACACTTGTGGCCTCGTGCAGGGCACCTGTCTGTGTTAGACCAGTGGCCCTTACGGTCACATCCACGACACAGTGCATCGGCGGCCGGGCAAGTCTTGGGGCTGTGCTGCTTTCCACAGCTGCCACAGGAAGCACTAGGCGGAGGCGTGGAAGAACGTGTGGCAGCCTTCGCGTTGTTGGCCGCCTTCTTATCATTCTTGTATTGTGAGATAGCTCTCAGAGCAGGTGGGGCCCGTAAGGCAGAGGTGGCGGACTTAGTGGCCTCGTATGACCGACATTCAGTCACTACCACCTGGAGTGTGGAGGAAGCGTCCAGGGGGATGAGTCGCTGCATCAACTCTTCCTGCCTGACACCTGTCAAGATCCCGTGCTTGATCCAGGCTTCCTCACATTCCCGGCTGTGCGCCTTGCAGACGTCGATCTCCTCTGACAAACTCTTCA
The DNA here is from genome assembly GCF_018991925.1 of Homarus americanus. Classification (NCBI taxonomy): domain Eukaryota; kingdom Metazoa; phylum Arthropoda; class Malacostraca; order Decapoda; family Nephropidae; genus Homarus; species Homarus americanus. The sequence goes on along the minus strand of NW_024728969.1, from coordinate 10,926 downwards.
AACGTACAAAAAAGTCGTCAAAGGATTCGTTCTCCGCCTGCTTGCAGCTGTTAAAGGCACGGCGACGCAAAGCCTCGTTGTTCCGACCCTTAACATGCTCCTGTAAAAGGTCGAGCACATCCGTCACTGAAGAGGTAGAATCGGGAGGCACTCGCAATGTGTGCTCCAAAATTCTCTGGGTCTCCAGCGACAAACACATCCGCAGTTGGATGAGCTGTTTGTTTGGAGGCATGCTGTCAAGGTCCACCATCGTGGAGTAATCTGTCCAACGCCGCCTCCACTCACGAAAAAGCTGAAACGTGACGTCTGGTGAGAGGGCGGGTGGGGGTTGAACAGATGCCTTGGGAGCTGCTGGAGGACGCTGGTGTGGTGGAGGAGGGAGTGTACTGGTGCCTTGAAGCGCGCTACCTGCGAGTGAGGGAGGGTGGGTTAGCGCCAGGGTCGCCAATAGTGCCTCAAAACGCAACTTTTCCTCCACTCTTCGTGTCTCCTCCCTCTGAAAATCCATTTCTCTACGTCGCTCGTCCCGGTCGTCCATCCACCTCAGAATTGTGGCAATGTCCGTCACAGGAGGTGGAGGATGAGAGTCTGCGCCGGGTGGAGGGGAAGGTGGTGGGGAGTCGTGTCTCCCATCTTGACGTTGTCCCTTCTTACCTCCCATCTTTGTGTGTGCGTGGACTGCACTGTTTAATATATAAAGTGGCGCCTCAACAGCTCGAACCATATATATAAGACATAAACAGCACAAAAATCACGCTTATGGTCCAGGTCCACTGTTCTGTCCGTGAGTGAGTGAGTGCGTGCGTGCGTGCGTGTGTGTGTGTCTGAGAGAGCGGAGCGTGGTGGACGGCGGTCGGCGGAGGCAGAGGCAAGACCAGTGTCCCACCGGATGTCGCACGAGAAGGGTGTGCGCCTGCGTGCTCCGTGGGTACCGCAAAAACACAGGCCAATGCTCAACTCTCAGCTCTAGACACACACTAATACACTGACACTAACACTGACACCGTCACTAAAACGCACTGTGACGGCGCAACACTGCACATCGCGGCGAAACACAGAGCAACACAACACAACACACTGAGTCGACGCGCATCACCGGCAGACGTAACTGTCGGCATTGTTCACACACTTAGTAAGTCCACAGATCCTAGACACTGCGCCATGAAGGTTACTAGTGTGCCCTGAAGAATGCAGTGATGGCTAGGAAAACACTGAGTAACACTGAGTTCGTTTATTGTGGATGATAGAAATACAAGTGGTGACGCTGTGTGCCATGCACGGCTCACACAGTCAGACTGAGGCGCCTTGCCATATGGCAGCCTCGGGGCAATGTTGCCACATAACACGTGCAGTGTTGCCACGTGATAATATATATGAATGCTACTCGGCACAGTAGCTTATGTACAGGGTTGCTACTTGGCACAGTAGCTTATATACATAACCTACACTGACCTATTGAGAAAACCTACTAGCTCAGGATCCCCTGCTTGTAGCTCAATAAACTTACTCCTAGTGATGGGAGAGGAACCAAAACTAGTGACATCTGGGTTCCTATCTCCATCAGAACTACTCTGGAGGTTATCTGGTTGTGGGGAATCCTCAAAAAATTCACTGAGACCAAGATCAGTATGGTCCGGCTGGATAACATTATCCTCGGACTTCTCACAGTCCTGGAGGGAAACTTCATCAACTTCACTAGTCTCTTCTACCTCTGTACTGTGGCTCATGCTACGGGTCACAGCACACGCAGGGAACAACCCTGGAAAGTCTACTTCTAACTGCACAGTATTATTCTCGGCAGTGGGACAAGATGAGATCACAACATTAGGGAACATCATGTCGCCAACGAGGTCATTTCCTATCAATAGAGAGACCCCTTCTACAGGTAAGCTATCTACTACTCCTAACGTGACATAGCCTGACTTTATGGATGACCGCAGGTACACTTGACAAAGGGGAATACGCGACCCACCGGTCAAACCGTTCACAAGCACCCAGCTACCAGTATAGCATGAATCCAGGAATGGAGCAGCTTCTTTAGTAACAAGAGATAAGGCTGAGCCTGTGTCTCTCAAGAGTTTAACAGAAATGGGTTGACTGAATTGATCCAAAGCTAAGGAACCAGGAGAACAAAATGGTTCAAAGGTTGATATCACAGAAGAGGGGGAAGCATCCAGGGCAACAGTCTGACTGAGCGCAGTGACACAGGGCTCCAATAATTTCTCCGATTGCTCGGCCACCCTGACCAAAAGAGCGGGGGATCCTTGGTGAGAGGAATTTCTTTTCTTTGACTTGAAGCAGTCGCTGATGACATGTCCTGGCTTCTTACAGTACCTGCAACTAGAGTTTCTCTCACCAGTAGGAGTGGATCCACCTGTCCCATGGACCATAGGCTCACCCGGGGTAGATGATGCAGAAACTGAGGGTCGGGTCGGTATGACAAGAGGCAGGGACCCCTATGTAGATGTTGGTGTGGGCCGCTTGAAGGAAGTGAAGGACTGGGACATGGGAGCATAAGACCTGGAATTTACATTTCTATTAGTTAAGGAATAATGGTCAGCCACTGGACCAGCATCAGCCAGGGTACAGATACCTCTCTGATCCAAGTGAGCTCGAATGTCGCCTGGGATACACTTTCTAACCTCCTCTAGCAGGATTAGTTCAACAAGCTTGTCATGTTCTACATGGGCAGACTCACTTTCAATCCACCTCCGACAAAGGACCTGTTTCTGCCTGAAGAACTCCACAAATGTTTGTTTGTCAGTCTTCCGGCAGTTACGGAACTGTTGCCGATAGGCTTCAGGAACAAGTTTATAAGCACTCAAAACCGCGGACTTAAGAAGGGCATAGTCTAGACATTGATCCTCAGAGAGGGCAGAAAACACATCTAATGCTTTACCAGTGAAAGATCTATAAATAAGTTGAGACCATTGACAAACAGGCCACTTGTTAAGTCGGGCAATTTTCTCAAAAAGAGAGAAGAACTTGTCTGGTTCTTCTTCATTAAATTTAGGAACACTGTTGAGACATTTGTCTACACTGAATGTTGAAGTATTACTACCTTGAGCCAAACCTCGTTGTTTGAGAGTTTCCAGCTCCACCTCGAGTCTTTTGAGTTCAACTTGTAAGGCCAAATTACTTGGTGTAACAATTTCCTCTGAATTTCCCGACGGTTGGGCTATGATTTCATTGTCAATAAGGTAGTTGAGGACAGCCTCTTCTAACCTAGCCTTATTCATGGAAGAGCGGCCTTCTACTTCATAATAAGCAGCGAGGGATTGCCACTCTGCCTTAGTAAGCCCCTTCAGTACTTCGGCTGAAGGTGAAGCCAAAGAGCTTTCCAGGTCAAACATGTTGAACTCAAAATCGAGTAGCGAAAAAAAAAGTAACCGTGGCAGCTAAGCTAACTAGCTAGCTAATTAATAATATCAAAATGCAATAAACTGTGAAACACAGCAAGGGATTAACCAAACACATGGTACACAAGATAAGGGTTAACTCACCAGTAGCTTAAGCAATAACAGGAGCAATATAAATGAACACTGTGAACACAGCAACTTGCATCCAAAAATACTTAGCGATGAAACAACACCTGGCGAGTAACAACACTTGATATGACACAACAATGGTGGTTAGCTCCCGGACACAGGCCCCCACTTGTCGCGATCCCACTACCCTTTATACTTGGGGAGTGAATCCTACCCCAAGTTATTAACAAATAAAGGTACAAATAGGGAACACGGCAATAATTATCCTCACCAAAAACCTACTCAACTAAATGTACTTGAAAAAGTAAGAACAGTTGAAATAAGTGAATCACAAAAGGGAAGATAATTAATTAATTCAATTTATGTTCTAAAGGGAGTAATGACTAGCAAACATGAATTTAAGGGAATAAGTAGGTGTATAATAAAATAAGAGTGATGCCGGAAGGGCGAAAATATGCTGTAAGGAGTTAGACCAAACAAATATTACTTAACATTACTATATTACACAAGACATACGAAATATATATATACAACAATCACTACAAAATGATTATCCCTACCAAACAGGAGATACCTTACCACCAGGATCCCTTCCTAGGCCTAACTAAACGTGTCACTAATACCTGATACCCCTAGGGCATTGCAGAAGACTGGATAAAGCACTAGACAAGGGTCAAGGCTAGAGAACGAATGGACACGTCTAACCTATGCCACGGTTTTTCGCTACTGGGGAAGCTTGCCCACGCGGGGAGGAGAGCGTCTCATATCACGTGATTCAGGACATTTGCTGGATATTTCATATAATTAATTAATATTACTCTTGAGTTGACTTAACAGAGTAAGACAATGATGCATATTAATAACATACATAAATATACAATTAACCTAAGTAACTAAGAACAAAAATAATATAATAAGTACAATTAACAATTTATTAATAGCTTGTATGAAATGTAGGCGTGAACATATGCCTCACGCTATGCGAGTTCCCGAGCGCTCAGGCACGTGACACTGACCCTCACACCCCGGGTCATGTGAAGGGGTGCCCGGCCCTCACACCCGGGTTTGCAGCACTGTAGGGGTGCCCGGCCCTCACACTCCGGTTCATGACACTGAAGGGTGCCCGGCCCTCACACCCCGGTTCATGGCACTGAAGAGGTTCCCGGCCCTCACACCCCGGGTCATGGTGCTGGAAAGGTGCCCGGCCCTCACACCCCGGGTCATGTCACTGAAGGGGTGCCCAGCCCTCACACCCCAGGTCATGCCACTGAAGGGGTGCCCGGCCCTCACATCCTGGGTCATGGCACTGAAGGGGTGCCTAGCCCTCACACCACGGGTCATGGTGCTGAAGGGGTGCCCGGCTTTCACACCCCGATTCATGGCACTGAAAGGGTGCCCGGCACTCACACCCCGGGTCATGGTGGCTGAGGGGTGCCCGGCCCTCACACCCCGGGTCATGGGGTTGAAGCTGTTCCCGGCCATCACACCCCGGGTCATGGTGCTCATGGGGTGCCCGGCCCTCACACCCCGTTTCATTTCACTGAATGGGTGCCTGACCCTCACACCCCAGGTCATGTCACTGGAGGGGTGCCCGACCCTCACACCCTGATTCTTGGCACTAAAATCGAGCCCGACCCTAACACTCTGGGTCATGGTGCTGAAGGGGTGCCCGGCCCTCACACCCCGATTAATTTCACTGAAGGGGTGCCTGACCCTCACACCCCGGGTCTTGTGAAGGGTGCTTGGCCTCACCCGGGTTTTACTGTAGGTGCCCGGCCCTCACACCCCGTTTCATAGCACTGAAAGGGTGCCCGGCCCTCTGCCACTCCAGTTTATGATGACACTGAAGGGGTGCGGCCCTCTACACCCAGGTCATGGCACTGGTGCCCGGCCCTCCACCATGGGTCATGGGGTTGGCTTCCCGGCCCTCACACCCCGGGTCATGGTGCTGGAGGGAGTGCCCGGCAAATCACCCCAGGTCATAGCACTGAAGAGTGCCTGTCCCTCACCTCAGGTCATGGTGCTGAAGGGGTGCCTGGCACACACCCGATTCATGGCACTGAAAGTGCCAGCCCTCAAACCCCAGATCATGGTGTCGGAGGGTGCCAGCCCTCACCCCGATTCTTGGCACTGAAATCAGGCCGGCCCTAACACCCTGGGTTCATGACAATTGTGAAGGGGTGCCCAGCCCCTCACCCAGGTCATAGCACTGAGGTGTGCCCAGCCTCTACTCCGGGTCATGGTGCTGAAGGTGCCCAGCCCTCACACCCCGGGTCATGTAAATGAAAGGGTGCCCCGCCCTCACACCCTGTGTCATGTCAATGAAGGGGTGCCCAGCTGTCGCACTCCTGGTCATGGCACTGAAGGGGTGCCTGGCCCTCACACCCCGGGTCATGGTACTGAAGGGGTGCACGGCCCTCACACCCCGGGTCATGGTGCTGATGGGGTGCCCGGCCCTCATACCCCAGGTCATGGTGCTGGAGGGGTGCCCGGCCCTCACACCCCGATTCATGGCAATGAAATCGAGTCCGGCCCTCATACCCCGGGTCATGGCACTGAAAAGGTGCCCGGCCCTCACACCCCGTGTTATGTGAAGGGGTGCCAGACCCTCACACCCCGATTCATGGCACTGAAGGGGTGCCCGACCCTCACACCCCGAGTCATGTGAAGGGGTGCCCGACCCTCACACCCCGGTTCGCAGCACTGTAGAGGAGCCCGGGCCTCACACCCCGTTTCATCGCACTGAAAGGGTGCCCGGCCCTCACACCCCGGTTCATGACACTGAAGAGGTGCCCGGCCCTCACACCCCGGGTCATGGCACTGAAGGGGTGCACGGCCCTCACACCCCGGGTCATGGACCTAAAGGGGTGCCCGGCCCTCACACCACGGGTCATTAGGTTGGGTTCAGCCCTCACACCCGGGTCATGGTGCTGGTGCCCGGCCCTCCACACCCGGGTCATGTCACTGAAAAGGGTGCCGGCCCTCACAAGTCAGGTCACTGAGGCCAGCCCTCCCTTTTACCCCGGGTCATGTGAAGGGGTGCCCGGCCCTCACACCCCGGTTTGCAGCACTGTAGGGGTGCCCGGCCCTCACACCCCGTTTCATGGCACTGAAAGGGTGCCTGGCCCTCACACTCCGGTTTATGACACTGAAGGGGTGCCCGACCCTCACACCCCGGGTCATGGCACTGAAGAGGTGCCCGGCCCTCACACAATGGGTCATGGGGTTGAAGCGGTTCCCGGCCCTCACACCCCGGGTCATGGTGCTGGAGGGGTGCCCGGCCGTCACACCCCGGGTCATGGCACTGAAGGGGTGCCTGTCCCTCACACTCCGGGTCATGGTGCTGAAGGGGTGCCTGGCATTTACACCCCGATTCATGGCACTGAAAGGGTGCCCGGCCCTCAAACCCCGGGTCATGGTGTCGGAAGGGTGAACGGCCCTCACACCCAGGGTCATGGCAGTGAAGGGGTGCCTGGCCCTCACACCCCGGTTCATGTCATGAAAGGGGTGCCCGGCCCTCACACCCCGGATCATGGGGCTGAAGCGGTTCCCTGCCCTCACAGCCCGGTTCATGTCATTAAAGGGGTGCCCGGTCCTCGCCACCCGGGATTATGGGGCTGAAGCGGTTCCCTGCCTCACACCCCTGGGTCATGATGCTGATGGGGTGCCCGACCCCACACCCCTGATTCTTGGCACTGAACCGGAGCCCGCCCTAACACCTGGGTCAAGGGAAAAAGGAAGGTGCCTGGCCCTCACACCCCGGGGTCATAGCACTGAAGGTGTGCCTGGCCCACACTCCGGGTCTTGGGCACTGAATGAGCCCGGCCTCTAACACCTCAAGGTCATGGTGCTGGAAGGGGTGCCCCTGGCCCTCACACCCTGGGCTTCACAGCACTGAAGGTGTGCCCGCCCTCACACCCGGGTCAAGGGTGCTGAAGGCGCCTGGCCCCTCACACCCCGGGTCATGTAAATGAAAGGGTGCCCGGCCCTCACACCCTGTGTCATGTCACTGCAGGGGTGCCCAGCTGTCACACTCCTGGTCATGGCGCTGAAGGGGTGCCTGGCCCTCACACCCCGAGTCATGGTACTGAAGGGGTGCACGGCCCTCACACCCCGGGTCATGGTGCTGATGGGGTGCCCGGCCCTCATACCCCGGGTCATGGTGCTGGAGGGGTGCCCGGCCCTCACACCCCGATTCATGGCAATGAAATCGAGCCCGGCCCTCATACCCCGGGTCATGGCACTGAAAAGGTGCCCGGCCCTCACACCCCATGTTATGTGAAGGGGTGCCCGACCCTCACACCCCGATTCATGGCACTGAAGAGGGGCCAGACCCTCACACCCCGTTTCATCGCACTGAAAGGGTGCCCGGCCCTCACACCCCGGTTCATGACACTGAAGAGGTGCCCGGCCCTCACACCCCGGGTCATGGCACTGAAGGGGTGCACGGCCCTCACACCCCAGGTCATGGACCTAAAGGGGTGCCCAGCCCTCACACCACAGGTCATGGGGTTGAAACGGTTCCCGGCCCTCACACCCCGGGTCATTTTGGTGGAGGGATGCCCGTCCCTCACACCCAGGGTCATGGCACTGCAGGGGTGCCTGGCCCTCACACTCCGGGTCATACAGCACTGAGAGTGCCTAGCCCTCCACACCCAGATCGTGGCACTGAAGGAGTGACAGGCCCTCACACCCAGGTCATAGTGCTGAAGGGGTGCAGCCCTCACACCCGATTCATTTCTCTGAAGGGGTGCCGGCCTCACACCCGTGTCATGTGAGGAAGGGGTGCCAGCCCTATCACACCCTGGTTCGCAGAAATACTCAGGGGTGCCCGGCCCTCCACACCCGTTTCATCGCACTAGGGTGCCGGCCCTCACACGGTTCATGACACTGAAGGGGTGCCTGGCCCTCACAACCCGGGTCATGGCACTGAAGGGGTGCACGGCCCTCACACCCTGGGTCATGGACCTAAAGGGTTGGCCGGCCCTCACCCCACGGGTCATGGGGTTGAAGCGGTTCCCCGCCCTCACACCCCGGGTCACGGTGCTGGAGGGGTGCCCGGCCCTCACACCCCGAGCCATGTCACTGAAGGGGTGCCCGGCCCTCACACCCCAGGTCATGTCACTGAAGGGGTTCCCCGACCTCACACCCCGGGTCATGGTGCTAATTGGGTGCCCGGCCCTTACACCCCGGGTCATGTGAAGGGGTGCTTGGCCCTCACACCCCGGTTCATGGCACTGAAGGGGTGCCCGGCCGTCACACCCCGGTTCATGACACTGAAGGGGTGCCCGGCCCTCACACTCCGGGTCATGGTGCTGGAGGGGTGCCCGGCTTTCACACCCCGGGTCATGTCACTGAATGGGTGCCCGGCCATCACACCCTGGGTCATGGGGTTGAAGCTGTTCCCGGTCCTCACACCACGGGTCATGGAGCTGATGGGGTGCCCGGCCATCACACCCCGATTCATAGCACTGAAAGGGTGCCCGGCCCTCACACCCCGGCTCATGGCACTGAATAGGTGCACGGCCCTCACACCCCGGTTCATAGCTCTGTCGGGGTGCCCGGGCCTCACACCCCGTTTCACGGCAATTAAGGGGTGCCCGGCACTCACACCCCGGGTCATGTCACTGAAGGGATTCACGGCCCTCACATCCCTGGTCATGGCACTGAATAGGTGCCCGGCCCTCACAACCCGGTTCATAGCTCTGTCGGTATGCCCGGGCCTCACACCCCGTTTCATGGCACTTAAGGGGTGCCCGGCCCTCACACCCCGGTTCATGTCACTGAATCCTGCCTCAAACCCCGGGCACAGGTTCGAGGGGTTCCTGGCCTCACACCCCGGTCATGGCACTTAAAGCGATGCACGCCCTCACACCCCGGGCTGGGTGGACCAAAGGGTGCCCAGCCTCACACCACGGATCTTGGGGCATGGTTCCGGCCCTCACACCTGGGTCATGGTACTAAAGGGGTGCCCCTGCCTCACACCCCGGGTCATAGCATGGGGGCCTTGCCCTCACCCCTGGCTGTGAGGTGCCCGGCCCTCACACCCCGGTTCATAACACTGTAGGGGTGCCCTGCCCCCACACACCGGCTCATGTCACTTATGGGGTGCCAGGCGCTCACACCCAGGGTCATGGTGCTGGAGGGGTGCCCGGCCCTGACACCCCGGTTCAAGTGAAGGGGTGCCCGGCCCTGACACCCCGGTTCAAGTGAAGGGGTGCCCGGACCACACACCCTTTTTCAATGCACTGTATGGGTGCCCGGCACTCACACCCCGTTTCATGGCATTTAAGGGTGCCCATCCCTCACAACCAGGTTAATGACACTGAAAGGTTGCCCGGCCCTCACACCCCAGGTCATGTCACTGAAGGGGAGCCCGGCCGTCACACCCCGGTTCATGACACTGAAGGGGTGCCCGGCCCTCACACTCCGGGTCAAGGTGCTGCAGGGGTGCCCGGCCTTCACACCCCGGGTCATGTCACTGAAGGGGTGCCCGGCCCTCACACCCCTGGTCATAGAGCTAAACGAGTGCCCAGCCCTCACACCACGGGTCATGGCACTGAAGGAGTGACAGGCCCTCACACCCCGGGTCATGGTGCTGGAGGGGTGCCCGTCCCTCATACCCCGAGTCATGGACCTAAAGGGGTGCCCGGACCTCACACCCTGGGTCATGGGGTTGAAGCGGTTCCTGGTCCTCACACCACGGGTCATGGCACTGAATAGGTGCCCGGCCCTCACACCCCGGTTCATAGCTCTGTCGGGGTGCCCGGGCCTCACACCCCGTTTCATGGCAATTAAGGGGTGCCCGGCCCTCACACCCCGGGTCATGTCACTGAAGGTCTACGGCCTCACACCCCGGGTCATGGCACTGAATAGGTGCCTGCCTCACACCTGCCTAGCTCTGTTCGGATGCCCGGCCTCACACCCCTGCTTCATGGCACTAAGGGGTGCCTGCCTCACACCCGGGTCATGTCACTGGAAAGGGTCCCGGCCCTCAAACCCCGGGGCATGGTATCTGAGGGGTTCCCGGCCCTCACACCCCGGGTCATGGCACTTAAAGGATGCACGGCCCTCACACCCCGGGTCATGGACCTAAAGGGGTGCCAAGCCCTCACACCACGGATCATGGGGTTGAAGCGGTTCCCGGCCCTCACACTCCGGGTCATGGTACTAAAGGGGTGCCCCGCCCTCACACCCCGGGTCATGGTGCTAATGGGGGGCCTTGCCCTTACACCCCGGGTCATGTGAAGAGGTGCCCGGCCCTCACACCCCGGTTCATAACACTGTAGGGGTGCCCTGCCCCCACACACCGGCTCATGTCACTTATGGGGTGCCAGGCGCTCACACCCCGGGTCATGGTGCTGGAGGGGTGCCCGGCCCTGACACCCCGGTTCAAGTGAAGGGGTGCCCGGCCCTGACACCCCGGTTCAAGTGAAGG
>NW_024728968.1:0-15202 GCF_018991925.1 Homarus americanus | reverse complement strand
GATCAGATCAGATCAGATCAAGGTTAGGTTAGTTTTGGTTAGATAAGGTCAGGTTAGGCTAGGCTAGGCTAGGCTAGGCTAGGCTAGACTTGTTTTACACAAGGTTAGGTTAGGTTAGGTTAGGTCAGGTTAGACTAGGCTAGCCTAGGCCAAGGTGGGTGGAGCTTTGCTGGCGTCAGCAGGCAGACTTCCTCGCCTACCTCTCACCTCTTATAAACAGAACATTTTATGGTTCTATATACTGTACTTTGTTATCTCAGTATCTCACATAGAAAATAATACTAATAGAGAGTTTAATCTTGCATATAACTTTAGCTAAGGACACCAGTCAGTGTGGTGGGTGATACACAGAAGGAAAGGTTAAAAGAAAAACAATGTATTTCAGTTATAGTCTTGTATTTAAATAACTGCAGCTTAAGATAGGGTAATGATGACTATATATACAGTTGCCTACAGGAGTTCTTTTCCTCCCTGTTTGTCCATTATACTAATAATGTAGACATGAGGTGACAGGAGTTATGACTTCATATGATAAGTGTTACAGCCACTGACAACAGATTATCAGATTATGGGTGGTGGGGGGGTGGGGGGGGGCAGTTAGAGCAGGTGATCACAGGTGCTGCCTTTGCCTCCAGGTGTGAGTGATGTGACAGGAATTATGACCTCACAAGACAAGTGTTACCTTCACTGACACTTGTTTCATCAAAAGATTAAACACGTAGACGTTTACAGTCATCCATAGACTCACATTTGTGGTACAACAGTTGCAGAAGTGCATGCAACACACCTGGTTCCACATTGAGCTGAGAATCCAACGATGCAGTGTACTGATAGATGGGAAACGAAATTGACTTTTATCAGGCAAGTAGTGATAAGCTTTCGGGCTTAAGCTGCGAAAGGTCAGTACTCGACTGATATCCTCCTCAGACCAGTATATTACAGGGACACCAGTTGAGAACAAAATCACTTGGGAAGAGAAAAAAAAAAACTACTAAAAATATCATTAGTCGCAGCAGTAGCCTTGATAAAAGTATTTTCTCTTTGGTCTTGCAAATAAATCCTCTCCTTCTCCCATCCTTTTTTTTTCTCAGTGAGAGGAACATCTCTCTCCCTCCTTACATCATCCAGTTCACGTTGTAAATCCACAGTGATCAGAACTGGTCTCTCTTCCTCTGACTTGTCTGCTACTATTAATGTTCCTATGTCCAATAGGGCACAGAGAGAGAGAGAGAGAGAGAGAGAGAATTGTAACTATGTACAATTGCCTACAGGATAACCTTTCCTCCCTGTTGTGCTCATTATATTAATAATGTAGACATTAGGTGAGGTTCTTAGATTAGACTTTTTGTGCAAGAGATAGGAAACGTAGGACTTAGGTGTGTTCTCCTGTGGCTGGGATAGGGCATGTAGCTGAGAGGATAGATAGAGTCTTGTCAGGGGAAGTACCAATCCGGTAGTGTGTCTTAGAGTAGGAAGCAAAGACATAGGAAAGGTTAGGAGTGAAGAACTTTTCAGCAGGTATAGGGAGGCATTAGGGAAGATTAGTGATAGGGTAGGGAACCCAATAGTATGTGGTGTCTCGTCTAGAAGAGGATGGCGGTGAAAGGCTGTCCAAGGCAATTGCTATAAATTGCCGACTGGAATAAAAAAAACATTGTGTAAGCAATGGTTGGGCGTTCATTGATAACTGGCGACGATTCTACGGCAACGACTACCTGTACAGTCGTGACGGGGTACACTTGTCTGGAGCGTGAAATTGTCACTCCGAAGGGGAAGTTTCGCCAGTAGATAGAGGGGAGTATAATTGGTTACTCAGAACAAGGGGTAAAACAGGACCAGGGAAGGGTAGGTTTAAATGTGTACTATACAAATAGTAGGAGCATTAGAAATAAAATAGACTTGCTGAGAGTGGTTGTATGTACTGAGAATGTAGACGTCATAGTAGCCACCTAAACCTGGATGAATCTGGCGAGCAAGAACTTTTTATCTGAGTAACACAAAGAAGGGTACAACCTTTTTCACAAGGACAGGGAAGGTAGGAAGGGGGGAGGAGTTGCACTCTTCGTCAGAGATACATTAAAATGGTGCATTAATAATACAATAAAGGGTGAAATAGGAACTGAGTCTGTATGGGTAGAAATGGCAGAAAGAAGCGAAAACTAATTATGGGAGTTATTTACCGGCCCCCAAGTCTTGGGAAAGAAGCAACTCAGCCCATATGGCAGGAAATGAGTAGGGCAGCAATATACAACAACCTATGCATTATGGGGGATTTCAACTTCAGAAATATTGACTGGGACAACATTGTAGGTGACTATGAATCTGAAGACTTCCTAGACGCAGTACAGGACAATTTTTTTAATCAACTAATTACAGAACCTACTTAGAGGTGACAATATATTAGACCTAGTATGAACAAATAAAGAAAATATTATCAGAGATATCACAATAGGGGAAGAACTTGGGAACAGTGATCACAGAGAAATCAGGTTTACCCTAAATTTGGAAAGGAAAAATAATGAAAATATGGTCAGAGTCCCAGACTTTCCATCGGCGGATTATGAGGGGTTAAGAAGGTACCTAGGCTTAGTTTAGAGTGTGTTGTATACACAATGTCCCGAGAAAGCAGTCATGATTATAAGAACCAATTTCGTCTTTCACTGCTTTTGAAGGCTATTGACTTAAGGGGAGGGGGGGGGGTGAGAGGCGTGGCCTAGAATGGCGGACAGGTGTAACGCTTGTCATTAATTAATAAAGAGCTTGTAAGCTGGTAAGATTAATTCGTCGAGGAATAAGTCTCCTTTGTGAGTCAGCTTATTCACAACTTGATAACTCGGTTAAGCGAGATGTTTCCAGAAGTTGCTAACCATGTTAACAAGTTTAGCTAAGACGGTGACTATCGTGAAAGACTTTGGCTCCTCCTCTATAAAAAAAGTCAACTTGTTATCTCAGCGTTCATGTAGAGCGGGGAATCATTAGTTTAGGCACAGCCGGTGTTTCGCATAGTGTATGTGTCTTAATATTGGCATAGTTTATGTGAGTATATGTTTGTTAGCATAGCATGTGTGTCTCAGTGTTGACATGCCGAGTATATCTCAGTTTTGGCATAGCGTGTGTAGTGCATTCCAGAGGCAGGCGAAGATTTACACCCTCAACTGACTGGGTTTCGTGTGTATTCCACTACAACAACGAGCATTGCCCAGCGTGCTTGTTCAGTTTACCTTCATCGCTCTTTAATACGTGGGAACAACACAAGAGGCGGTTTTCTGTACAGTCTTACAACACCAGTGACGATCAATCCTGTGTCGTCCAGGGCAGAGTTGGATCCTGACATCAATTATACAGACATTCCACTCCACCAATTCTATTTATCTCATTCCACTCTTAGGTAAGGTGGATCAAAGGGTATAGAAATCTAGAAGGGTGAAATAACATTGGTGGAAAGCTAGAGTGGAAACCGACAGGAAAATACCTCCCCCTCCCCACAAAAATATTTAACACACGGGTAGAAAAATCAACACACATTGTATATATCCTGACTTTACACATGTAGTATACCAAGTGAATCTATAACACCCACGGAGATTCACAACACTTCAAACTAAACTATCTTACAAAGCCTAACGTGTCCTTAATTAGATCAGGTTGGGTATAGTGATTCTATTTCATCAGGTGAGGGTTGGGAAGCCTTGTGTTCTCCCGTTAAAGGACCAGCTTGTTACCTATGCCTGTAAACCTTTTTTTAAAACACAATTATGATTAGATTAGGTTAGGTTAGGTTAGGATAGGTCAAGTTAGATTGGGTGAAATATGGTTAATCCGTGAATTAAAACAAAATTTTTTAATCTTCGTTTCGTTAATCTGACAATTTATTTTCGTGGGAGTATCAACAGCAAGAAGCACCAGGGTTGTATGCAGAGATGGGGGCTACAAGCATAATGAATTAACGAGCTTCAAACAATAAACAACCTTGAATGACAGACCACAAACGACACAATCTCTTCCCCTGATAACACCAATTACTAGAAAAAAAATATTCCAGATTAAACTCTTCTTATACACAGGAAGAGCCAAGAGTGTTTAAAGGAAGTTAGTTTGATTTTCTATAATATCAGTAATATCGATTCTAACATTACAAAGTTGTTTATCCGTCAAAGACTTTTTATGCATTTTTATAATTTTATATATATTCCCCGATATCCTGAGTATGTCCATTCGTGTGTTCGTTTCCGTGTATGATCATGTGTTATTGTGTTCGTGTGTCGTCCGTAGGTTCGTGTGTTCATCTTTCTAGGAAGGAAGTTTAACCCTGACAGCTTGAATAAAGGACCCTGGCCAAACTCTGTACCTGACATGACCCAACCTAACCTAAACACAATTTAAACTAAACTGAACACGACTAAACCATGCTGCTATCTATCTAAATTTTGTCAAGCTCAAATAATCCTTGTCACCACTGTCATACACCCACCAACCCACAGTCATACACCCATCAACCTACAGTCATACACCCATCAACCCACAGTCATACACCCACCAACCCACAGTCATACACCCACCAACCCAGTCATACACCCATCAACCTACAGTCATACACCCACCAACCCACAGTCATACACCCACCAACCCACAGTCATACAGCCACCAACCCACAGTCATACACCCATCAACCCACAGTCATACACCCATCAACCCACAGTCATACACCCACCAACCCACAGTCATACCATCATCAACAACCTACAGTCATACACCCACCAACCCAGTCATACACCCATCAACCTACAGTCATACACCCACCAACCCACAGTCATACACCCACCAACCCACAGTCATACAACCACCAACCCACAGTCATACACCCACCAACCCACAGTCATACACCCACCAACCCGCAGTCATACACCCACCAACCCGCAGTCATACACCCATCAACCCACAGTCATACACCACCAACCCACAGTCATACACCCACCAACCCACAGTCATACACCCACCAACCCGCAGTCAAACACCCATCAACCCACAGTCATACTCCCACCAACCCACAGTCATACACCCATCAACCCACGGTCATACACCCACCAACCCACAGTCATACACCCAGCCTCTGTATCTGACTTTACCTGACCTGACTTAATCAGATCCAATCAAGAAACCCATTATTTTTCACCTCTATTACACCTTGAAGCAGGTATTGAGGCCACCTGACCTGACCTCAATTACTCTGCAGTATTCCCAAGGGATCTGACCACCTCTGCTAGCGTATTCGGTGCACCTAACATGACATGACCTGACCTGGCCTGGCCTGACCTCCAAGAACGAGAAAATATACCCAAGATCTATTTAAATCTATCCCAGAAATTTAAACCTTCAATATATTTGTTTTTAGTTCATTGGTTATGTCTTTGTTTTGCTCTTGTGTTTACGGTTCTTGTTTATGAATTAAAGAAACGATAAGAGAATCCAGCCCGTCAAACTTCTACTGATAATCACAACTCGAATTATGCAACTGAAGAACAACAACAACAATAAAAAGAACAAGAACAAAAAGAACAGCAGGATATAATTCCTATAGAACCTCATGACTAGTTTATTAATGCCTTAAGAAATACTAACAACAATCCTCAGCCAACACGGACCTACAAAACATCAACAAGGCGACGACAACAACAGCTCAAACGCTCCAGCTTAACACCTACAAATTTCCGGGAGTTTAGTGTCGCTACATGAAACAAACACGGCGGCGAGTCCTACAGCTACACACTGTAATGGTCGGCGGAGCAAAGGACGAGACAGCGACGCGTACTCATAAGAACATAAGAACATAAGAAAGTGGGATACTGCAGGAGGCCGACTGGCCCATACAGGGCAGATCCCTTTCACACCCATCCCAGCACTTCCATGTGCCTATCCAACTTCGTCTTGAAGCTCCCTAGCGTCCCCGATCCTACTATAGCACTCGGTAGCCTATTCCACATATCCACAACTCTATTACCAAACCAGTGCTTGCCTATATCCTTTCTGAATCGGAATTTATCTAATTTAAAGCCATTTGTTCTAGTTATTTCGTTATTAATGAGCTTCAGAACATCTTCCATTTTACCCTTGTTAATCCCACTTACCCACTTGTACACCTCTATCATATCTCCCCTAACTCTACGCCTCTCTAATGAATGTAAGCCTAAGCTTTTCAGTCTTTCTTCATATGGAAGGTTTCTAATATTATGGATCATTTTGTCATTCTTCTTTGTACTCTCTCCAAAGAATCTATGTCCATTCTATAATAAGGACACCAGAACTGAACCGCATAATCCATGTGTGGCCTCACTAATGCTAGGTAAAGTTTCAAGATAACGTCAGCAGTTCTGTTACTCACAGACCTAGATATGAACCCAAGAATCCTGTTTGCCTTGTTGAGAACGCTAATACATTGTTTTCTAGGTTTCAAGTCGTTGCTAACAAATACACCGAGATCTTTTTCACAAACTGAGTTTTCTATTTCCGTGTTACCTAGTTTATACTTAACGTTTATATTCGTCTTCCCTATCTGTAGTACCTTGCATTTATTAGTATTAAAATTCATTTGCCAGTCTACTGACCACTCATGTAAGGTATCTAGATCTCTTTGAAGGTGTTCAAAGTCACTGTCTGAATTTATCACTCTCCCCATTTTGGTATCATCTGCAAATTTACTAATCCTACTAGTTATGCCTAAATGAAGATCATTAATGAATATAACAAACAGCAGAGGGCCTAATACAGATCCCTGGGGAACTCCGCTTTTGACCGCACCCCAGTCTGACTTTAATCCATTTATGCTGACTCTTTGTTTCCTACCAGTTAACTATGACCTAATCCATTTTAATACTGAACCACCTATTCCATGTGCTTCTACCTTCCTTAACAATCTCTCATGAGGGACTCTATCGAATGCTTTACTGAAATCTAAATAAATTATATCATATGACTTATCATTATCTACCGCTTCATATACTTCTGAGAAAAAGCTAAGCAGATTTGTGAGACAAGAACGTCCCTGGGTGAACCCGTGCTGAGAAGAATGAATTAAGTTGAATGTTTCAAGGTGGCTTCTGATTTTTGTAGCAATAATTGACTCTAGCAACTTGCCTATGATTGACGTGAGACTAATGGGACGGTAATTTTATGCTATTGATTTATCACCCTTTTTGAAAATCGGAACTACATTTGCAAGTTTCCAAGCTTCTGGCACTAGGCCCGATTCTAATGACTTATTAAATATAACTGCTAATGGATTACTCAACTCATCTCTACATTCTTTTAATATTCTAGCATATACCTCGTCTGGACCAGGCGATTTATGAGGCTTCAGTTTGTTAATTACTTTAAGCACATCCTTACTAGTAATATTGATATTCATCAACATATTTTCTATACTGTCGTTATATACCTTATGAACTTCTGGAAACTGTGCTAGGTTTTCATTTGTGAATACGGAGCGAAAATGACTATTTAACGTACTACACATTTCTATTTCATCATCAGTCATTTCTCCTGTCGTAGTTTTAAGGGGACCTATTATATCTCTAACCTTTGATTTATACAGTTGATAAAAAGCTGTGGGGTTATTTTTCGATTCGTTTGCTACCTTGATTTCATAATTTCTCTTTGCTTTCCTAATTTCTGTTTTTACCTGTCTTGTTAGGTTCTGATAGTAACCAAGTAAGTGATTTTCGCCTTTCTTAACTTTTCTATATACTCCTTTCTTTTTCCCTAGAAGATCTAAGAGTCTATTATTCATCCATTTTGGTTGGTTCCGTATCGATCTGAATTTTCTTTTAGGGATGTGTTTATTTTGGGCATTATTGATTGTCGCAATAAATTGTTCATAAGTAGCTGCTAAATTAAATTCGGGGTTATCCCGTCCTAAGTTGACAGTTTCCGGAGGTGTGGGGGGGATTAATCTTTTGACCATAGGGTCATCCCTTAGGTCTCTCCTTAAGCTACCGTAATTAGCCTTCCTAAAATCCGGGATCAAGGCCGAATTTTCCTTCTTCCTGCCATCCCATATTATGTTAAAATATATGGCTTTATGATCACTGTTTCCTAGTTCGTCTCCAATCCCAACATCTTTTACTAGATTTTCATTATTACTGAGAACTAAATCGAGGATATTATTTCCTCTAGTGGGCGAGTTTATGAATTGATATAAAAAACTATCTTGTACTACTTCTAGAAAATCTTCAGATTCATTATCGCTAAGTTGATTTTTCCAATCTATGCCTGAAAAGTTGAAATCGCCTAGAATACATACATTGTTTCTATCAGATGCCTTCTTTATTTCCTCCCATAGCAATTTACCATCGTTCCTACTCAAATTAGGTGGTCTATATATAACACCAATGACTACGGATTCACTGCCCTCACCAATCTCTACCCAAATACTTTCATTGTCGCTATTTGTTTTAATGTTTGATTTATTGCAGCTTTTTAATGACACCCTGATATACACTGCTACACCGCCACCTCTCCTTCCTACTCTGTCAAATTTAAATAGGTTATATCCTGGAATATGAAATTCTGCTAAAAAATGCTTGCTGTTTGAATTTATCCATGTTTCCGTTATTGCAATTATATCTATGTTCTCTTTACTAACAATGGCCCTGAGCTGGTCCATTTTGTTACACAGGCTTCTACTATTAGTATAATAAACACTCAATATATTTCTTCCGTTTCTATCTGTTTTACATTTATTACTTTGATGTTTGTTATTATGACTAACTATATTTTCAGCATGATCTACTTCTGTTTCACTACTTCCCAGGACCTGCTTGTTTTTTTGACTCCCATTTTCCCCGACCCCTCTCTACTGGCGAAACCCCCCCATCCGAGTGACAATTTCACGCTCCAGGGATGCAGACAACGTCTTTACCCCCTCACGAGACAAGTGTACTCCGTCGCGACAGTACAGGTAGTCGTTGCCATAAAATCGTTGCCAGTCATCAATGAATGCCCAACCATTGTTTGCACAATGTTTTTCCAGTCGGCAATTAATAGCAATTGCCCTGGACAGCCATTCACGACCAACCCCTCTTCTAGGCAAGACACCACATACTATCGGGATCCCTCCCCTATCTCTAATCTTCCCCAGCGCCTCCCTATACCTCTTGAAAAGTTCCTCACTCCTAACCTTACCTATGTCGTTTCCTCCCACACTAAGACACACTACTGGATTGGTACCCTCCCCTGACAAAACTCTGTCTAACCTCTCGGCTACATGCCCTATCCCAGCCCCAGGAAAACATACCCTAGTCCTACGTTTCCTATCTCTCGCACAAAAAGCCCTATCCATAAACCTCACCTGGCTGTCACCAACTACCACGACCTTACCTGTGGGCAGGGTTTGTACAACTGCCCTTTCCTCTCCTTGATCCATACCGTCCTGCCTCTTCTCTTCCTCTCCAGCTTCCTGCAGCACCTGGTAAGGGTTACTGCACTCCACACCCTGGTCAGCTTTCCTAAGCCTGACCCTAGTCCCCTTGGAGACAACCACTCTCCACGCCTGCTCCTCCTTCGCAGGTGTCCTGCTAGGCAGGACACCTACCTGAAGGAGTTCCGTCCTGAGGGCTTCATTTTCCCCCTTTAGAGTGTCAACCTCACTCATCAACTGCCCCAGCTGCCTTAACAGCGTGGCAAGGAGGTCGTCCTTCCCCACACTCCCCTCCTCTTCCCCCACGGCACAACGATCCAAAGCGGCCATTTTCCTTGGTCTCTAGCGGGAGCACGATCAGCACGACCTTCTCCAAGCTTTCGTCTTTATTCAAGACATCTTCAGAGGCAACTGAGACATCTTCAGCATGTGGTAACTAGGAGGTGTGTGTGTGTTGTGAGGTAGTGAAGGACCACAACATCTCACGTTTTGTGTTACACGTCAAAGACTGAACAATGTGAAGCAGCGGCCCTCCCCCCACACCACGCTGCCTGTAGTAACACCACCGTTAATAAAGGACAAAACGGTACAATATGGAGGTGGGGGGTGGCGTGTGGACAAGGCACGAGAGAGCGGCCTTGTTAATATGATGGTCACCAGACACGGCCAACACCAGGTGGCGGGTGTAGCTCTTCCTGCTGAATAAAAACCAAGAGCGAGTTTGACGACGCTACACGAACACCGTCCTCAAGGGGGACATCTTAGACTCGAGTGTAAGAGATAGAGACTCCCAAACAATCAAACACGTCTGGTTAATTCCTTCACTTTTATATAAGAACACATTCGTCTTCAACTAAACACGATTTCTTTTCAACTTCTCCTAAAAAAATTCCTCTTCGACTCCAAGGCTGAAATTCGAGTCCCACTTGAAACGAATAAAATAAAATATATGTGAAGAGAAAATGTAAATAGTGTGTTTGACTGTGTGAGGCTGATGGAAGCAACACTAATTATGCTGTATAATGGGTTGTGTTCAGTAAGGTCAGAGTGATTAGTGGCGCGCGCCATCACCACTTCCCGCCTCCTATACACGCCCCTACACCCACCACGCCTCCCTCTTGCCCAACTCAACACGCCCACTTAGCTACCCCTACACGCCCCTTACCCTCCCCCACCATACACCACGCCCCTTGCTGCCTACCCCTTACGCGCCCCCACCCCTCCACACCACGCCCACCCACTCATCGTACACTAATAAGGTGATAAGATTACCTCATCATGACACTGGTGTGAATCAGCATCAGGAACTCACCTTCCCCTGCATCAAGGTGCCCACCCTCACCCACCCTACCTGGCAGCCACTCACCTGCGTATTATACCACCTGACACGGGAAATCACACACACACGGGATGACACGGTAGAACACAGTGCTTGTAAGGTAAATAGAAGCCAGTCTTAATGGGTCCCAACCTTAAACTATTAGGACTGAGGCCCATTAGTATTGAGAGCCGTCAGGATTGGGACTCATTAAGACTGAGGTCTATTAAGACTGGAACCATTAGGCCTGTGGTATCTTTGGACTGAGGCTCATTAGGACTGAGAACCATTGGAAATGTGACCAATTAGAATTGGGGCCCATTAAAACTGGGACCCAATAGGACTGGGGCCCATTAGGACTAGGGCCCATTAGGACAGGGGTTCATTTGATAAGATGCCCACCTAGTAAAAGTGCAAAAGAGGGCATGCAAGATTATTCTCTCCCTTCCTACTCCACATATCAAGAAGCGCTCAACACACTGACCCTTTCGACTCTCACTGACCATCACCACGACCACATCTGCAAATTTGCTAAGAAGCTTCTACACCATCCTCGACACCGGCTCCTACTACCACCTGAGATCCCTAGCCCGAGAATTGCTGTTTGACACCACAACCGCATCCAGCCCATAAGTGCACGAACTGATCGCTATAAGAACAGCCCAGTCCCAACCATTGTAAAAATTATCAATAACTTGTAATAAACCAGTGTATTCACTCCCAGTAAATACTACTTCTTGCACTGTCACTATGTTGAAATGCACTGTAGTTTGAGCTTTTCCCCATCTAGTTATTATATATCTTATTTGTATCACTTATGTTACTTGTATATTATTTGTAATTCGAAACCCATTCCCCAAATATGTAACTGTATATTTTCAGCCTTCTGGCTGCCAAGCTCTTTCAATAAACCGTTAATTATTATTATTATTATTATTATTACACTTAATTCTACCAGTTGAATCACAGGTGATGGCCGTCAGCCACGGTAGTTGAACACCAACTCAAAACAAGGGTTCGACTCCCTAATGAGAAAAATGTCCAATAAACAACATTTCAGGTCGAGTTGTTTACATATTGAATGGGGGACGGCCATCTTGTTTCCCTTTTTCACCGGGGGATTCTGCCGGCCGGTGTCACGACATGGCCGCCGGAGCCCATATAGCCCCTTTGTTACTACTGCTGCCGGATACACCTGTGTTGTAACCATAGGTGTATCTGGCACCTATACACACCTGCCTCGAAGTCAGGTGTAACCACCACCTGTACACACCTGTACATCACACACCACAACACCTTCCACACTCCCAACCAAACTTAAAGCAATTATTATATATCTATAGTGTAACTAACTACACATTACAATACACTGAAATAATAAAACAAAAATATATTCAGAATCTAAGAGAAGTATAGGAGAATAATCCTTAAATACAAACTCTATAAAACTTAATCTTGGTTACACCGCATTTTTTTCAGTAAGACAATATATATAATTACATTGGGCAGTCCATTACCACAAATTACACTGATAAACGGTACGTAATGGATACTGAATTACAAGTCTCATAACTAAGTCTGGCTAAAACAGTGGTAGACATTGTTTAGACATAAGCCAGTTGACTGCTGAGGTGAACATTAAACTAGTATGATAAAAATAGCAACCAATGATTTGAAGATTAATTAATGCAAATGTGAAATACCTAAGAGAATAGCAAATAAATGAAATACACCAACGCGATAAATAAATAAGAATGAATGGAAAATTATTGAACAATAAAATGAAAATAAGAAAACGAATAAACAGTAAAATGAAAATAAGTAAGAATAAAAAAAAGAATAACAATTACTACAATAAAACTAAATAAAACAAAATAAACAGAAAAGAATAAGAAACACAATAAATAAATAACACAGCAACACAAACAACATCATTTACTGTGTTACTTCACATCAACGTGTCCAACATTTGTCTTGACTCCATTTTCGTGAATATAACACACATCCCGGTAAAAAAAAAAAAAACACCAACGACAACAATAAATAAATAAACATTAAAAATAAATTCAATATATTTTGCCTAAGATTTTTTTTACTACGAAGTCAGGGCAAAAAGTTTGTATACGAATCTTCCTCAACATAATGCGGGGAAGCAGTTCTTTCACCACAGTTATACTCGTAGGTTATACTGTAGAGATCCCCGTGTTCAGAATACAGAGCCACTTATTGACGGTACAGTTACAGCCATTTATTGACGGTACAGTTACAGCCACTTATTGACGGTGCAGTTACAGCCACTTATTGACGGTACAGTTACAGTCCAAACTTCTTGTACACTTGGGGGCGGTTGACAACATGTGAACGCTGCTTGCATTATAAATTGTCAGAATAAAAAACTAAAAAAAAAAATCCGATACTAAGAAAAAACTGAGTAAATTAATGTTAAAATATCAATCTACCTTACCTACATCACCTCCTTAAGTAGATGGTATATTATCCAGCATGTCCAGGGAATACCCGAGGAACCGACTCTATTCAGAGATAGTGAAGAAAACAAATTAAGTGAGATAGTAGTGACTAGTAACGATGTTAGTAAGCAAATAGACAAACTAAAGCCTAATAAGTCACCTGGTCCGATGAGATATTTGCCAGAGTATTAAAGGAATGTAAGGAAGAGCTTAGTATGCCCTTAGCAAAGTTGTTTAACATGTCCTTAAAAACAGGTGCAGTACCAGAATCCTGGAGGATAGCGAATGTAATACCGATTTTCAAGAAGGGGATAGATCACTATCCTCTAACTACCGCCCAATCAGTCTAACATCAATAGTAGGCAAATTACTGGAAGCAATCATTTCAAACTCTATTCGAAATCACCTGGAGAAGCACCGATTGATCAATGATTCCCAGCATGGCTTCACAAGCGGACGTTCTTGCCTAACTAAACTATTAACATTCTTTTCATCAGTTTTCGAATCGGTGGACGAGGGGCACAATTATGATGTGGTTTATCTCGACTTTAGCAATGCCTTCGACAGAGTCCCCCACGAAAGACTAATTAGAAAGGTAGAAGCTCATGGCATCAAAGGTGACATCCTTAAATGGATTAGGGCGTGGTTACAGGACAGGAAACAGCGAGTGAGCATTAACGGCACTAAGTCCCATTGGAGCAACGTCACAAGTGGAGTTCCCCAAGGCTCAGTACTTGGACCACTATTATTTATTATATACATAAACGACATAGATATCGGCATTGACAGCAACATAAGTAAATTTGCTGATGACACTAAAATAGGACGTGTTATCAAATCTGACGAGGACTCGGCAAAACTACAGGAAGATCTAAACAAATTTTTCGAATGGTCTGAAAAATGGCAGATGAAATTCAACGTCTACAAATGTAAAGTACTCAGTATAGGAGATGTAAACAGGGAAACCAGATACCAGATGAACAACGATGCCATAGAGAAATCCGACTAAACAATGTGTTTTTGCTCGTAACAAGGCTAATAAAGTACTTGGGTTCATACAAAGGAGTGTTAGTTACAAGACTAGCGAGGCCATCCTAAAACTGTATCTTGCTCTTGTGAGACTACACCTGGATTACGCAGTTCAGTTCTGGTCACCGTATTACAGAATGGATATAGAATCCTTGGAAAGAATTCAGAGGAGAATGACAAGACTAATCCCGGGCATTAGGAACCTTGAGTATAGAGACAGGTTAAAGCTTCTTAATTTGCACTCCCTTGAGAGACGTAGAGGGAGGGGCGACCTGATAGAGGTGTATAAGTGGAAGGCAGGGCTAAACAAAGGTGACATTACAAAGGTACTCAAACTATCCAACCAGGAGCGAACTCGTAACAATGGTTTTAAATTAGACAAATTGAGATTTAGGGGTGAAATAGGTAAACACTGGTTTGGAAACAGAGTAGTGGATGAATGAAACAAGTTACCAAATATCATCATTAACTCGAATACGCTGAATTGCTTCAAACATAGGTTGGATGCTCATATGAGCAATAGGGGTTGGGTGTAAACGGGACTGCCAAGTATGGGCCAATAGGCCCGCTGCAGTTTCCTCCATTCTTATGTTCTTATGTTCTTATGTATTGTCTAAAATAATACAGTATAATTGGTTATTTTACTTCAATTATGACCTTGTGTGATAATAGGACATAGTACCATAATAAACCTTTTCTCGAACTGTTAAATAACTCAACAAAAATAATAATAATCCATTCTAAACAACGGATTATCAGACGTAGATGTCATAATTCAGCTCATCATAATTATCCATACACTCTCGTGTATAAATTCCACCGTCAAAATTTGTATTGTCGGAAGAAGTTTTACTGTCTGAATGTCTGTCTAATTCTACAAAAACTCTCCGTTAGTATCGGTCTATTTCCTCTGTTACCTCATCACTTAAGAGTATTACAAAATATTACCACTGACTGTAACACCTGATGTGCAAT
>NW_024728967.1:0-6212 GCF_018991925.1 Homarus americanus | reverse complement strand
GGGGACTTTGTTATACTCGACCAGGAGACTTTATTATACTCGACCCGGGTGCCTTTGTTATGCTCGATCAGTTGACTTTGTTATACTCGATCAGGGGACTTTGTTATACTCGATCAGGGGACTTTGTTATACTCGATCAGGGGGCTTTTGTTATACTCGATCAGGGGACTTTGTTATACTCGATCAGAGGTCGTTGTTATACTCCATCAGGGTACTTTGTTATACTCTACCAGGGGACTTTGTTATGCTCGACCAGGGTGCCTTTGTTATGCTCGATCATGGGAATTTGTTATACTCGATGAGGGGACTTTGTCATACTCAATCTGGGGACTTTTTATATTTGATGAGGGGGCTTTGTTATACTCGATCAAGCGGGCTTTGTTATACTCGATCAGGAGACTTTGTTATACTCGATCAGGGGCCTCCGTTATACTCGATCAAGGGACTTTGTTATACTTGACCAGGGGACTTTGTTATACTCGACCAGGGTGCCTTTGTTATGCTCGATGAGGGGACTTAGTTATACTCGATCAGGGGACTTTGTTATACTCAATCAGGGGACTTTGTTTTTCTCGATCATGGGGCTTTGTTATACTCGATCATTGGACTTTTTTATACTCGACCGGGGGACTTTGTTTTACTCGATCAGGAGACTTTGTTATACTCGACCAGGGGACTTAGTTATGCTCGACCAGTAGCCTTTTTGTTATACTCGATCAGGGGACTTTGTTATACTCGATCAGGGGACTTTGTTATATGCAACCAGGGGACTTTGTTTCTCTCGATCAGGGGACTTTGTTATACTCGACAATGGGACTTTGTTATGCTCGACCAGGGGCTTTTGTTATGCTCGATCCGGGACTTTGTTATACTCGATCAGGGGACTTTGTTATACTCGATTAGGGGCCTTTGTTATACTCGATCAGGGTACTTTGTTATACTCGATCAGGGGACTTTGTTATACTCGATCAGGGGACTATGTTTTACGCGACCAGGGGACTTTGTTTTACTCGATTAGAGTACTTTGTTATACTCAATCAGGGGACTTTGTTTTTCTCGATGAGGGGTTTTTGTTATACTCGACCAGGGGACTTTGTTATGCTCGACCAGGGGCCTTTTTTATATTCGCTCAGGGGACTTTGTTATACTCAATCAGAGGTCTTTGTTATACTCGATTAGGGGCCTTTGTTATACTTGACTAGGGACTTTGTTTTACTCGATCAGGTGACTTTGTTTTTCTCGATCAGGGGAATTTGTTATACTCGCCTATGGACTTTGTTTTACTCGATTAGGGGACTTTGGTATACTTGACCAGGGGACTTTCTTATGCTCGAAGAGGGGCCTTTTTTTTTATTCGCTCAGGGGACTTTGTTATACTCAATGAGAGGTCTTTGTTATACTCGATTAGGGGCCTTTGTTATACTTGACCAGGGGACTTTGTTATACTCGATCAGGGGGTTTTGTTATACTCGATCAGGGGACTTTGTTATACTCGACCAGGGGACTATGTTATGCTCGACCAGGTTGCCTTTGTTATGCTCGATCATGGGAAATTGTTATACTCGATGAGGGGACTTTGTTATACTCAATGAGAGGTCTTTGTTATACTCGATTAGGGGCCTTTGTTATACATGACCAGGGGCTTTGTTATACTCGTTAGGGGGCTTTGTTATACTCGATCAGGGGACTTTGGTATACTCGTTCTGAGGTCTTTGTTATTCTCGATCAGGGGACTTTGTTATACTCGACCAGGGGACTTTGTTATGCTCGACCAGGGTGCCTTTGTTATGCTCGATCATGGGAATTTGTTATACTCGATGATGGGACTTTGTTATACTAAATCTGGGGACTTTGTATATTTGATCAGGGGGCTTTGTTATACTCGATCAAGTGGGTTTTGTTATACTCGATCAGGGGACTTTGTTATACTCGATCAGGGGCCTTCGTTATACTCGATCAGGGGACTTTGTTATACTCGACCAGATGACATTGTTATACTAGACCAGGGTGCCTTTGTTAAGCTCGATCAGGGGACTTTGTTTTACTCGATCAGGGGATTTTGTTATACTCAATTAGGGGACTTTGTTTTTCTCGATCAGGGGGCTTTGTTATACTCGATCATTGGACTTTGTTATACTCGACCAGGGGACTTTGTTTTACTCAATCAGGAGACTTTGTTTTACTCGACCAGGGGACTTAGTTATGCTCGACCAGGAGCCTTTTTGTTATACTCGATCAGGGGACTATGTTATACTCGATCTAGGGACTTTGTTATACTCGATCAGGTGACTTTGTTATATGCAACCAGGGGACTTTGTTTCTCTCGATCAGAGTACTTTGTTATACTCAATCAGGGGACTTTGTTTTTCTCGATGAGGGGGCTTTGTTATACTCGACCAGGGGACTTTGTTTCTCTCGATCAGGGGACTTTGTTATACTCGAACAGGGGACTTTGTTATACTCTACCAGGGTGCCTTTGTTATGCTCGATCATGGGAATTTGTTATACTCGATGAGGGGACTTTGTTATGCTCGACGAGGAGCCTTTTTGTTATACTCGATGAGGGGAATTTATTATACCCGATCAGGGGACTTTGTTATACTCGATCAGGGGACTTTGTTATACTCGACCAGGGGACTTTGTTTCTGTTGACATTGGGACATTGTTATACTCGACCAGGGGACTTTGTTATGCTCGACCAGGGGCCTTTGTTATGCTCGATCCGGGGCTTTGTTATACTCGATCAGAGGACTTTGTTATACTCGATTAGGGGCCTTTGTTATACTCGATTAGGGGAATTTGTTATACTCGATCACGGGACTTTGTTATACTCGATCAGGGGACTTTGTTATACTCGACCAGGGGACTTTGTTATGCTCGACAGGGTGCGCTGTTATGCTCGATCATGGGAATTTATTATGCTCGATGAGGACTTTGTTATACTCAATAAGGAGAGTCTTTGTTATACTCGATTAGGGGCCTTTGTTATACTTGACCAGGTGACTTTGTTTTACTCGATCAGGGGACTTTATTATACTCGATCAGGGGACTTTGTTACACTCGATCAGGGGACTTTCTTATACTCGATCAGGGTACTTTGTTATAACTCGATCAGGGGGCTTTGTTATACTCGATCAGGGGACTTTGTTATACTCGATCAGAGGTCTTTTTTATACTTTATCAGGGGACTTTGTTATACTCGACCAGGGGACTTTTTTATACTCTACCAGGGTGCCTTTGTTATGCTCGATCATGAGAATTTGTTATACTCGATGAGGGGACTTTGTTGTACTGAATCAGGGGACTTTTTATATTTGATCAGGGGTCTTTGTTATACTCGATCAAGGGGGCTTTGTTATACTCGATCAGGTGACTTTGTTATACTCGATCAGGGGCCTTCGTTATACTCGATCAGGGGACTTTGATATACTCTACCAGGGGACTTTGTTATACTCGACCAGGGTGCCTTTGTTATGCTCGGTCAGGGGACGTTTTTATACTCGACCTGGGCCTTTATGCTCTCACTCAATAGGACTCTTGTTATACCTGGACAGAGAACTCTTCTTATACTCAATCAGTGGACTTGTTATACCTGACCAGGACTTTTGTTATACTCGGTCAGGGTGCCTTTTGTTATACCTTCAGCGATCGAGGACCTTTTGTTATTCTCATCAGGGACTTTGTTATACCTCGATCAGGTGATTCCTTTTGTTAAGTATTCTCCAAGGTTCATGGACTTTGTCATACCTTCGGATCAGCTTTGTTATACTCGATCAGGGTGCCTTTGTTATGCTCGATCAGGGGACTTTGTTATACTCGATCAGGGGACTTTGTTATACTCAATCAGGGACTTTGTTTTTCTCGATCAGGGGGCTTTGTTATACTCGATCATTGGACTTTGTTATACTCGACCAGGTGACTTTGTTTTACTCGATCAGGAGACTTTGTTATACTCGACCAGGGGACTTAGTTATGCTCGACCAGGAGCCTTTTTGTTATACTCGTTCAAGGGACTTTTTTATACCTCTTCGACTCAGGACTTTTGTTATACTCGGATCAGGACTTTGTTATAATACTCGACCAGGGGACTTTGTTTCCGTTGACATGGGGACTTTGTTATACTCGACCAGGGGACTTTGTTATGCTCGACCAGGGGCCTTTGTTATGCTCGATCCGGGGCTTTGTTATACTCGATCAGGGGACTTTGTTATACTCGATCAGGGGCCTTTGTTATACTCGTTTAGCGGACTTTGTTATACTCGATCACGGGACTTTGTTATACTCGATGAGGGGACTTTGTTTTACTCGACCATGGGACTTTGCTTTACTCGATCAGAGAACTTTGTTATACTCAATCAGGGGACTTTGTTTTTCTCGACCAGGGGACTTTGTTTCTCTCGATCAGGGAACTTTGTTATACTCAACTAGGGGACTTTGTTAAGCTCGACCAGGGGCCTTTGTTATGCTCGATCCGGTTCTTTGTTATACTCGATTAGGGGACTTTGTTATACTCGATCAGGGGATTTTGTTGTACTCGTTCTGGGTCTTTGTTATACTCAATGAGGGGCCTTTGTTATACTCGATCAAGGGACTTTGGTATACTCGATCAGGTGACTTTGTTATACTTGTTCAGAGGACTTTGTTATACTCAATCAGGGGACTTTGTTTTACTCGAGCAGGGGGCTTTGTTATATTCGATCCAGGGACTTTGTTATACTCAATCAGGGTACTTTGTTTTACTCGAGCAGGGGGCTTTGTTATATTCGATCAGGGGACTTTGTTATACTCGATGAGGGGGCTTTGTTATACTCGATCATGGGACTTTGTTATAGTCGTCCAGGGGACTTTGTTATACTCGACCAGGGGACTTTGTTATACTCGATCAGAAGACTTTGTTATACTCAATCAGGGGACTTTGTTATACTCGACCAGGGGACTTTGTTTTACTCGATCAGGGGACTTTGTTATACTCGACCAGGGGACTTTGTTATACTCGGTCAGGTGCCTTTGTTATACTCGATCGGGGGCCTTTGTTATACTCATTCAGGGGACTTTGTTATACTCGATCAGGTGACTTTGTTATATTCGTTCATGGGTCTTTGTCATACTCGATCAGGGGGCTTTGTTATACTCGACCAGGGTGCCTTTGTTATGCTCGATCAGGGGACTTTTATACTCGACCTGGGGCCTTTGTTATGCTCGACAAGGGGACTTTGTTATACTCGATCAGGGGACTTTGTTATATGCAACCAGGGGACTTTGTGTCTCTCGATCAGGGGACTTTGTTATACTCGACCAGGGGACTTTGTTATGCTCGACCAGGGGCCTTTGTTATGCTCGATCCGGGGCTTTGTTATACTCGATTAGGGGACTTTGTTATACTCGATGAGGGGCCTTTGTTATACTCAATCAGAGGACTTTGTTTTTCTCGATGAAAGGGCTTTGTTATACTCGATCAGGGGACTTTGTTATACTCGACCAGGGGACTTTGTTTCTCTCGATCAGGGGAATTTGTTATACACGACCAGGGGACTTTGTTATACTCTACCAGGGTGCCTTTGTTATGCTCGATCATGGGAATTTGTTATACTCGATGAGGGGACTTTGTTATACTGAATCAGGGGACTTTTTATATTTGATCAGGGGTCTTTGTTATACTCGATCAAGGGGGCTTTGTTATACTCGATCAGGTGACTTTGTTATACTCGATCAGGGGCCTTCGTTATACTCGATCACGAGACATTGTTATACTCGACCAGGGGACTTTGTTATACTCGACCAGGGTGCCTTTGTTATGCTCGATCAGAGGACGTATATACTCGACTTGGGGCCTTTGTTATGCTCGACCAGGGGACTTTGTTATACTCGATCAGAGGACTTTGTTATACTCAATCAGGGGACTTTGTTATACTCGACCTGGGGACTTTGTCTTACTCGATCAGGGGACTTTGTTATACTCGACCAGGGGACTTTGTTATACTCGGTCAGGTGCCTTTGTTATACTCGATCGGGGGCCTTTGTTATACTCATTCAGGGGACTTTGTTATACTCGATCAGGTGACTTTGTTATATTCGTTCATGGGACTTTGTCATACTCGATCAGGGGGCTTTGTTATACTCGACCAGGGTGCCTTTGTTATGCTCGATCAGGGGACTTTTTAATACTCGTTCAAGGGACTTTGTTATACTCAATCAGGGGACTTTATTTTTCT
>NW_024728966.1:0-28367 GCF_018991925.1 Homarus americanus | reverse complement strand
TCAAAACTTCGTTTCAGTTACGTATTGCTAGGGCAGGGCACCTTAAGTGCCATGAAGCAGGGTGTGAGTGCCAGGCACCCATACAGTGCTTTGAACCAGGGGTGAGGCTCGGGCACTCCTTCACATGACCGGTGTCAGGGCTGGGCACCCTCAAGCCCCTATGACCCGGAGTGTGAGGCCCGGGCACCCATAATTGACATTAACCGGGGTTTTAGGGCCGGGCACCCAGTGACATGAAACAGGGGTGTGGGTGCAGGGGCCCCCTACAATGTTATGAACCGGGTGTGATGGCCGGGCACCCTTTCCTGACCCTGGGTGTCAGGGCCGTGCACCCTTCAGCACCATGACCCGGGTGTGAGGGCCAGGCAGCCCTTCAGTGCCATGACCCGGAGTGTGAGAGCTGGGCACCCCTTCAATGACACGACCCGGGGGTTTGAGGCCGGGCACCCTTTCCAGTGACATGACCCGGGGTGTGAGGGGCCTGCACCTCTCAGCACCATGACCTGGGTGAGGCCGAGCACCCCTTCAGTGCCATGACCCGGGGTGTGAGGGCCGGCACCACTTCAGTGTCATGAATCGGGGTGTGAGGCCGGGCACCCTTTCAGTGCCATGAAACGGGGTGTGAGGCCAGGCACCTCAGTGTCACTTCGAACCGGGGTGTGAGGGCCGGGCACCCTTGTGCCATGAATCGGGGTGTGAGGGCCGGGCACCTTCCAGCACCATGACCGGTGTGAGGGCCGGGCACCAATCAGTACCATGGCCGGGGTGTGAGGGCCGGACACCCTTCAGTGACATGACCCGGGGTGTGACGGCGGGCACCCTTCAGTGACATGACCCGGGGTGTGAGGCCAGGCACTTGCTAGGTCCATGACCCGGGTTGTGATGGCCGTGCACCCCTTCAACACCATGACCCGGGATGTGTGGGCCGGGCACCCTTTCAGTGACATGACCCCGGGTGTGAGGGCCGGGCACCCCTCAGCACCATGACCCGGGGTATGAGGGCCAGGCACCTTCAGTGACATGACCCGGGGTTTGAGGGCCGGGCACCCTCACAGTGACATGACCCGGGATGTGAAGGCCGGGCACCCCTCAACACCATGACCCGGGGTATGAGGCCAGGCACCCCTTACTATGACCCGGGGTGTGAGGGCCGGGCACAACTGGAGTACATGACCAGGGTTTGAGGGCCAGGCAGACCTTCCAGTGCCATGACCAGGGGTGTGAGGGCGGGCACCTCATCAGTGCCATGACCCGGGGTGTGAGGGCCAGGGACACATCCAGTGACATGACCCAGGGTGTGAGGGCAGGCACCTTTAGTGACATGACCCGGGTGTGAGGGCGGGCACCTTCAGCACCATGACTCGGGGTGTGAGCCGGGCTCCCCTTCAGTGCCATGACCCGGGGTGTGTGGGCTGGGCACCTTCAGTGACATGACCAAGGGTTTGAGGACCAGGCACCCATCAGCACCATTCCCGGGGTGTGAGGGCTGGGCACCTTTGGGTCCATGACCCGGGGTGTGAGGGCTGGGCACCCCATCAGCACCATTCCCGGGGTGTGAGGGCTGGGTACCCCTTTAGGTCCATTACCCGGGGTGTCATGGCCGTGCACCCCTTTAGTGACATGACCCGGGGAGTGAGGGCCGGACACACCTTCAGTGACATGACCCGGGGTGTGAGGTCGGGCACCCTTTCAGTGACATGACCCGGGTGTGAGGGCGGGCACCCGTCAGCACCATGAACCGGGGTGTGAGGACAGGCACCCCTTCAGTGCCATGGCCCAGGGTGTGAGGGCCAGGCACCCCTTCAGTGACATGACCCGGGGTGTGTGGGCGGGCACCCTTTCAGTGACATGACGCGTGGTGAGGGCCGGGCACCCTCAGCACCATGTGCACTGGGGTATGAGGGCCAGCACCCTTTCGTGACATGCCCGGGGTGTGAGGGCCGGGCACTGATGCCATGAATCAGGGTGTGATGTCCAGGCACCCTCATCTCCATGACCGGTATATGAGGGCCGGGCCCTCAGCACCATGGCCCTGGGTGTGAGGGCCGGGCACCCTTTCAGTGACATGATCGGGGTGTGAGCCGGGCACCCCTTCCAGTGACATGACCGGGGTGTGTGGGCCGGGCACCCTTCAGTGGAATTGACCCAGGGTGTGAGGGCCGGGCACCCTCAACACCATGTGCTGGGGGGTATGAGGCCGGCACCCTTTCAGTGACATGCCCGGGGTGTGAGGGCCGAGGCACCCTTTCAGTGCCATGAATCAGGGTGTGATGTCAGGCACCCTTCATCTCCATACTGGTATATGAGGCCAGGCACCCCTCAGCACCATGGCCCTGGGTGTGAGGGCCGGGCACCCTTTCAGTGACATGACCCGGGGTGTGAGGCGGGCACCCCTCAGCACCATGGCCTGGGGTGTTAGGGGGAGCACTCTTTCAGTGCCATGAATCGGGGGAGTGAGCGCCGGGCACCACTTTAGGTACATGACCAGGGGTGTGAGGGCCCGGGCACCCGTTCAGTGCCATGAATCGGGGTGTGGCCGGGCACCACTACAGTGCCATAAACCGGGGTGCGATGGCCGGGCACCCCTTAAGTGCCATTGAAACAGGGGTGTGAGGCCGGGCACTCTTCACATGACCCGGGGTGTCAGGACGTGCACCCCTTCCGTGACATGACCCAGGGTGTGAGTGCCAGGCACCTTAGTGACATGACCCGGGGTGTGAGGCGGGCACCCCTTCAGCCCATGACCCGGGGTGTGAGGGCAGGCTCCCTTCAGTGCCATGACCCGGGTGTGAGGGCTGGGCACCCTTCAGTGACATGACCAGGGTGTGAGGACCGGGCACCCGTTCAGTGACATGACCCGGGGTGTGAGGGCCAGGCACCCCTTGGATCCATGACCCGGGGTGTCATGGCCGTGCACCCCTTCAGTGACATGACCCAGGGTGTGAGGGCCGGACACCTTCAGTGACATGACCCGGTGTGAGGGCAGGCACCCTTTCAGTGACATGACCCGGGGTGTGAGGCGGGCACCCGTCAGCACCATGAACCGGGGGTGTGAGGACAGGCACCCTTCAGTGCCATGGCCCGAGGTGAGGCCCGGCACCTTCAGTGACATGACCCGGTGTGTGGGCCGGGCACCCTTTCAGTACATGAATAGGGTGTGATGTCAGGCACCCTTCATCTCCATGACCCGGTATATGAGGCCGGGCACCCTCCAGCACCATGGCCCGGTGTGAGGCCAGGCATTTCAGTGACATGACCCGGGATGTGAGGCCGGGCACCCCTCAACACCATGGCCTGGGGTGTTAGCGCAGGGCACTCTTCAGTGCCATGAAGCAGGGTGTGAGCGCCTGGCACCACTTGGTACATGACCAGGGGTGTGAGGCACCCCGTTCAGTGCCATGAATCGGGGTGTAGCCAGGCACCCTTGTGCCATGAACCGGGGTGCGATGGCCGGCACCCTTCAGTGCCATGACCCAGGGTGTGAGGCCAGGCACCTCTTCAGTGACATAACCCGGGGTGTGAGGGCCGGGCACCACTAGGTACATGACCAGGGTGTGAGGGCCGGGCAAGCTTCAGTCAATGGCCAGGGTGAGGCCAGGCACCTCATCAGTGCCATGACGACGAGTGAGGCCAGGCACCCTTAAGTGCCATGAAACAGGGTTGAGTGCCAGGCACCATACAGTGCTCAACCAGGTGTGGGCTCAGGCACCCTTCACATGACCCGGGGTGTCAGGGCTGGGCACCCTCAAGCACCATGACCCGGAGTGTGAGGGCCGGGCACCCCATAATTGACATTAACCGGGTTTGGGGCCAGGCACCCCTTCAGTGACATGAAACGGGGTGTGGGTGCAAGGTGCCTACAATGTTATGAACCGGGGTGTGATGGCCGAGCAGCCTTTCCATGACCCTGGGTGTCAGGGCCGTACCCCTCAGCACCATGACCCGGGGTGTGAGCCAGGCACCCCTTCAGTGCCATGACCCAGGTGTGAGAGCTGGGCACCCCTTCAGTGACACGACCAGGGGTGTGAGGCGGGCACCCTTTCAGTGACATGACCCGGGGTGTAGGCCGGGTACCCCTTCAGTGACCATGAACCGGGGTGTGAGGGCCGGGCACCACTTCAGTGTCTGAATCAGGGTGTGAGGGCCGGGCACCCTTTCAGTGCCATGGAACAGGGGTGTGAGCCAGGCACCTAATGCTGCAGACGAAGGGTGTGAGGGCCAGGCACCCTTTCAGTGCCATGAATCGGGTGTGAGGGCCAGGCTCCTTAGCCCTGACCCGTGTGAGGGCCGGACACCTTCAGTGACATGACCTGGGGTGTGAGACATCCTTTCAGTGACATGACCCCGGGTGTGAGGGCGGGCACCCGTCAGCACCATGAACCGGGGTGTGAGGGCCAGGCACCCTTCAGTGCCATGACCCAGGAGTGTGAGGGCCGGGCACCTCATCAGTGCATGACCCGGGAGTGAGGCCCGGGAACCCCTTCAGTGCCATGAACCGGGGTGTGAGGCCGGGCACCACTTCAGTGTCTGAGGAATCAGGGTGTGAGGCCAGGCACCCTTTCAGTGCCATGAACAGGGTGTGAGGCTGGGCACCTCTGGTCATGGCAGGCCAGGGTGTGAGGGCGGGCACCCTTCAGTGCCATGAATGGGGTGTGAGGGCAGGCACCCCTTCAACATGACCCTGGGTGTGAGGCAGGCACCAATCAATACCATGGCCGGGGTGAGGCCGGACACCCTAGTGACATGACCCGGGTGTGACGGCCAGGCACCTTGAGTGACATGACCCGGTGTTGGGGCGGGCACCCCACAGGCACATGACCCGGAGGTGTGAGGCCAGGCACGCTGGTCCATGACCGGGGTGTAGCCGTGCCCCTTCAGCACCATGACCCGGGTGTGAGGCCGGGCACCCTTTCAGTGACATGACCAGGGGTGTGAGGCCAGGCACCGTCCAGCACCATGACCCGGGGTGTGGGCACCCCTTCCGTGCCATGACCCGGGGTGTTTTGGGCGGGCACCCTTCAGTGACATGACCCGGGATGTGTGGGCGGGGCACCCTTTCAGTGACATGACCCCGGGTGTGAGGGCAGCACCCCTCAGCACCATGACCCTGTGTATGAGGCCAGGCACCCTTCAGTGACATGACCCGGGGTGTGAGGCGGGCACCCTTGTTGACATGACGGGATGTGAAGGCCGGGCACCCCTCAGCACCTGCCCGGGGTATGAGGGCCGGGCACCCCTTTAGTGCTATGACCCGGGTGTGAGGGCCGGGCACAACTAGGTACATGACCAGGGTTGTGAGGGCAGGCAAACCTTCAGTGCTATGGCCAGGGGGTGTGGGGCCGGGCACCTCATCAGTGCATGACCCGGGGTGTGAGGCCGGGCACCACTTCAGTGACATGACCCAGGGTTTGAGGCCGGGCACCCTCACAGTGACATGACCCGGATGTGAGGCCGGGCACCCTCCAGCACCATGACCCGGGGTATGAGGGCCGGGCACCCCTTTACTGCTATGACCCGGGTGTGAGGGCCGGGCACAACTTGGGTACATGACCAGGGTTTGTGAGGGCCGGGCAAACCTTCAGTGCCATGGCCAGGGGTGTGAATGCGGGCACCTCATCAGTGCAATGACCCGGGGTGTGAGGCCGGGCACCACTTCAGTGAC
This sequence comes from Homarus americanus, assembly GCF_018991925.1. NCBI lineage: Eukaryota > Metazoa > Arthropoda > Malacostraca > Decapoda > Nephropidae > Homarus > Homarus americanus. Next base: position 22,705 of record NW_024728966.1, on the reverse strand, counting down.
ATGACCCAGGTGTGAATGCCGGGCACCTTTGTGACATGACCCGGGGTGTGAGGGCCAGGCACCCCAGCACCATGACCTGGGTGTGAGGCCGGGCTCCTTCAGTGCCATGACCCGGGGTGTGAGGGCTGGGCACCCCTTCATTGACATAACCAAGGGTGTGAGGACTGGGCACCCGTTCAGTGACATGACCCAGGGTGTGAGGGCCGGGCACCGTCCAGCACCATGAACCGGGGTGTGAACAGGCACCCCGTCAGTGCATGGCCCAGGGTGTGAGGTGGGCACCCTTCAGTGACATGACCCAGGGTGTGGGCGTGCACCCTTTCGTGACATGACCCGGGGTGTGAGGTCAGGCACCCCTCAACACCATGTACTGGGGTATGAGGGCGGGCACCCTTCTGTGACATGCCGGTGGGGCCGGGCACCCTTTCAGTGCCATGAATCAGGTGTGATGTCGGGCACCCCTTCATCTCCATGACCCGGTATATGGGGGGCACCCTCAACACCATGGCCGGGGTGTGAGGGCAGGCACCCTTTCAGTGACATGACCCGGGGTGTGGGCCAGGCACCCATCCAGCACCATGGCCTGGGGTGTTAGGGGCCAGCCTCTTTCAGTTGCCATGAATCGGGGTGTGAGCGCCGGGCACCACTTAGGTACATGCAGGGGTGTGAGGCCGGGCACCCGTTCAGTGTCATGAATCGGGGTGTGAGCCAGGCACCACTTCAGTGCCATGAACCGGGTGCGATGGCCGGGCACCCTAAAGTGCCATTAGAGCAGGGGTGTGAGGCCCGGCACCTTTCACATGACCCGGGGTGTCAGGACGTGCACCTTCAGTGACATGACCCGGGGTGTGTGGGCCAGGCACCCTTTCAGTGACATGACCCGGGGTGTGAGGCGGGCACCCCTCAACACCATGTACTGGGGTATGAGGGCGGGCACCTTTCAGTGACATGCCCCGGGTGTGAGGCCGGGCACCCTTTCAGTGCCATGAATCGGGGTGTGATGTCCGGGCACCCCTTCATCTCCATGACCCGGTATGTGAGGGCTGGGCACCCTCAGCACCATGGCCCGGGGTGTGAGGCCAGGCACCCTTTCAGTGACATGACCCGGGGGGTGAGGCGGGCACCCCTCCAGCACCATGGCCTGGGGTGTTGGGGCCAGGCACTCTTTCAGTGCCATGAATCGGGGTGTGTGGCGGGGCACCACTTTAGGTACATGACCAGGGTGTGAGGGCCGGGCACCCCGTTCAGTGCCATGAATCGGGGTGTGAAGCCGGGCCCTTCAGTGCCATGCCGGGGGTGCGATGGCCGAGCACCCCTTAAGTGCCATTGAGCAGGGTGTGAGGCCCAGGCACCTCTTCTCATGACCCGGGTGTCAGGGGACGTGACCCCTTCCGTGACATGACCTGGGGTGTGAGGGCCGGGCACCCTTCAGTGCCATGAACCGGGTGTGAGGGCGGGCACCCATACAGTGCTTTGAACCAGGGTGTCAGGGCTGGGCACCCTCCAGCACCATGACTCGGGTGTGAGGCCAGGCACCTTCAGTGCCATAACCCGGGGGGTGAGGCCGGGCACCTTTCAGTGACCTGGCCTGGGAGTGAGGGCCGGGCACCCTTTCAGTGATATGACCCAGGGTGTGAGGGCCGGGCATGTTCAGCACCATGACCCTTGGTGTGAGCCAGGCACCCCAGTGTGACCCGGTGTGTGAGGCCCAGGCACCACTTTGGGTACATGACCAGGGGTGTGAGGGCCGGGCAAACCTTCAATGACATGGCCAGGGGTGTGAGGCCCAGCACCTCATCAGTGCAACCCGGGTGTGAGGGCTGGGGAACCCCTTCAGTGACATGACCTGTGCGGCAGGGATGGGCACCCTTTCAGTGACATGACCCGGGGTGTGAGGGCCGGGCACCGTCCACACCATGAACTGGGCGTGAGGGCCAGGCACCCCTCAGTGCCATGACCCAGGGTGTGAGGCGGGCACCTTCAGTGACATGACCGGGTGTGTGGGCGGGCACCACTTAGGTACATGACCAGGGGTGTGAGGGCCGGGCAAAGCTTCAGTCTGTGCCAGGGTGTGAGGGCCGGGCACCTCATCAGTGCCATGACCTGGGAGTGAGGGGCTGCCAAAGTGCCATGAAACAGGGTGTGAGTGCCAGGCACCCATACAGTGCTTTTAACCGGGGTGTGAGGTCGGGCACCCCTTCACATGAACCGGGGATAGGGCTGGGCACCTCAGCACTATGACCTGGAGGTGAGGGCCGGGCACCCCATAATTGACATTAACCGGAGTTTATGGCCGGGCACCCTTCAGTGACATGAAACGGGGTGTGGGTGCAAGGTACCCCTACAATGTTATGAACTGGGTTTGATGCGAGCAGCCTCACAACCCTGGGGTCAGGGCCGTGCACCCTTCAGCACCATGACCTGGTGTGAGGGCCAGGCACCCTTCAGTGCCATGACCCGGAGTGTGAGAGCTGGGCACCTTTTCAGTGACATGACCCGGGGTGTGAGGGCTGGGAACCCTTCAGTGCCATGAACCAGGGTGTGAGGGCTGTGCACCACTTCAGTATCACGAATCGGGGTGTGGAGGGCCGCACCCTTTCAGTGCCATGAAACGGGGTGTGAGGGCCGGGCACCCCTACAGTGCTGCGAACCGGGGTGAGGCCGGGCACCCTTTCAGTGCCATGAATCGGGGTGTGAGGGCCGGCACCCCTTCAGCACCATGACCTGGGTGTGAGGGCCGGACACCTTCAGTGACATGACCTAGGGTGAGTGCTGGGCACCCTTTAGTGACATGACCCGGGTGTGAGGGCTGGGCACCCTTCAGCACTGGACCCGTGAGGGCTGGGCCTTCAGTGCTGGGGACCTGGGGTGTGAGGGCTGGGCACCCCTTCAGTGACATGACCAAGGTTGTGGGGACGGGCACCTGTTCAGTGACATACTGGGGTGTGAGGGCCACACCCCATGAGCACCATCCCTGGGTGTGAGGGCTGGGCACCCTTTAGGTCCATGAAGTGAAACATGGCGTGCACCTTCAGTGACATGACCGGTGTGAGGGTCTGGCACCCTTGTGCCATGACCCGGGGTGTGAGGCTGGACACACCTTCAGTGACATGACCCGTGTGAGGGCTGGTCACCCTTCTTCAGTGACATGACCCGGGTGTGAGGGCCGGGCACCCGTCCAGCACCATGAACTGGGGTGTGAGGGACAGGCACCTTCAGTGACATGAAACGGGGGTGGAGGGCCGGGCACCCCTACAGAGCTATGAACTGGGTGAGGGCTGGCCACCCTTCAGTGCTATGACCCGTGAGTATACACCAGTGACATGACACTGGGGTGGAGGTCGGGCACCTTCAAGACATGACCTGGGGAGTAGGGCCGGGCAAACCTTCAATGCCATGGCCAGGTGTGAGGGCCATGACCTCATCAGTGCTATGACCTGGGTGTGAGGGCCAAACTTCAGTGCCATGAAACGGGGTGTGAGGCCGGCACCCTTCAATGCAGGAACGGGGTGTGAGGGCTGGCACCCTACAGAGCGTGAACTGGGGTGTGAGAGGGCTGCCACCCTTCAGTGCTAGTGACCTGGGATGTGAGGGCCGGGCCAACCCCTTCAGCATGACCTGGGTGTGAGGCTGGGCACCAGTGACATGACACTGTGTGAGGGGCCGGACACCCTTCAATGACATAACCTGGAGGGGTGGCACCCTTTCAGTGCCATGACCTGGGGTGTGAGGGCGGTCACCTTCACTGCCATGACCCGGAGTGTGAGGGCGGGCACACCTTCAGCCCCATGACACGGGGTGTGAGGCTGCACTCTGTTTAGGTCTATGACCAGTGTGGAGGCCGGCACTGTTTAGGTGCATGACCAGGTGTGTGTGGGGCTGGCAATCCTTCAGTCTATGGCCAGGGGTGTGAGGCTGGCGCCTTCAGTGCCATGGCAGGGGTGACGGCTAAGCACCAGTTCAGTGTGCCCCTGGTGTGGAGGCCACACCCCTTCAGTGTCAAGAATCGGTGGAGGGCCGGCACCCCTCCAGCACCATGACCTGGGTATGAGGGCTGGGCACTTCACTGCTATGGACCCGTGAGGCCACCCTTCAGTGACGTGACCTGGGGTGTGGGCAAGACACCTTCAATGACATGACCCGGGTGTGGCTGCACTTTTCAGAGTCATGACCTGGGGTGGAGGCCCGGCTCCTTCAGTGCCATACCTGTGTGACGGCTGGACACCGCTTATGCTATGACCCGTGAGAGGGAGCCGGGCACCCTTTCAGTGACATGACCCGGGCGTTAAGGCGGGCACCTTCAGTGCCATTAGCTGTGTGAGGGCCGACAAACCTTTCAGCGCCATGAAACGGGGTGTGGAGGCCGGGCACCAACAGAGCTATGAACCGGGTGTGATGGCCGGACGCCTTCACATGACACGGCGTGAGGGTCAGGACTTTTTCAGTGCCATGATCCAGGGTGAGGGCCAGGCACCTGTTCAGTTGGGCGATTCGGGGTGAGAGGGCGGGCACCCTTCAGCTCCATGACCCGGTATAGAGGGCTGCACCTCCAGCATCATGGTCTGGGTGGTGACGGCACCTTCAGTGTCAAGAACTGGGTGGATAGGGCGGACACCTCTGTGCACCATCGGCTGGTGTGACGGCTGGCACCACTTCAGTGCTATGACCCGAGTGTGTGAGGCCGGGCACCTCAGTGCCATGAAACGGGGTGGGAGGGCCGGGCACCCTCAGTGCTGCGAACCGTGAGGACCGGCACCTTCAGTGCTGGCGAATCGGGGTGTGAGGGCCGACACACTTCATGCTATGACCCACGGTAGGCCGCACTCTTCAGACATGACCCGGGGTGGGGGCTGGCACCACTTTAGTGCATGACCGTGAGGCTGGCAAAGCTTCAGTGCAATGGCCAGGGTGTGAGGGCCGGGCACCTTCATCAGGCGACCTGGGAGGAGGGCTGGTCACCCCTATGCCATGGAACGGGGGTGAATGCCAGGCACCCATACAGTGCTTTGAACCAGGGTGTGAGGCCTGGCACCCCTCACATGAGCCTGGGGTGTCAGTGGCTGGCAACCTCTCAAGCACATGACCTGGAGTGAGGGCGGGCACCCTCACTATGACATTAACTGAGTTTAGGGCCACCCCTTCAGTGACATGAAATGGGGTGGGGTAGGGTACCCTACAATGTTATGAACTGGGGTGATGGCCGACACCCTTTCATGACCCTGGGTGTCAGGCTGTGCACCTTCAGCACCATGACCTGGGATGGGGCGGGCACCTTCAGTGACATGACCCGGTGTGTGAGGGCTGGCACCCTCCAGCAGCGAGACCTGTGTAGGAGGGCCGGGCACCTTCAGTGACATGACCTGGGGTGTGAGGGCCGCACCTTATAGTGACATGACCTGGGAAGGCCGGCACCCTCCAGCCCATGACCCGGGAGGAGGGCCGGGCACCCCTTAGTGCTATGGACCCGGGGTGTGAGGGCCGGGCACAACTTCAGGTACATGACCAGGGTTGTGAGGGCCGGGCAAACCTTCAGTGCATGGTTAGGGGTCTGAGGGCTGGCACCTCATCAGTGCCATGACCCGGGTGTGAGGGCAGGCACCACTCAGTGGCATGACCCAGGGTGGAGTGCCGGGCACCCCCAGTGACATGATCCGGGGTGTGAGGGCTGGGCACCCCTTCAGCACCATGACCTGGGTGTGAGGCCGGGCTTCCTTCAGTGCTATGACCTGGGTGTGAGGGCTGGGCACCCTCAGTGAGATGACCAAGGATGTGGAGGACGGGCACCTGTTCAGTGACATGACCTGGGTGTGAGGGCCGGGCACCATCAGCACCATTCCCGGGTGTGAGGGCTGGGCACCTTTAGGTCCATGACCCGGGGTGCAGGCTGTGCACCCTTCAGTGACATGACCTGTGTGAGGGCTGACACACCTTCAGTGACATGACCCGTGTGAGAGCCGGGCACCCTTTTTAGTGACATGACCTGGGGAGGGCCGGGCACCCGTCCAGCACCATGAACCGGGGTGGAGGGACAGGCACCCTTCAGTGCCATGACCCAGGGTGTGAGGCTGCACCCCTTCAGTGACATGACCCTGTGGCTGGGCACCCTCAGTGACATGACCTGGGAGTTAGGGCCGGGCACCCTCCAACACCAGACCGGGGTAGGAGGCTGGGCACCCCTCCAGCACCATGGCCTGGGTGTGAGGGCCGGGCACCTTTCAGTGACATGACCCGTGTGAGGCCGGCACCTCCAGCACCTGGCCTGGTGTGAGGGGCTGCACTCTTTCAGTGCCATGAATCGGGGTGTGAGCGCTGGCACCACTTAGGTACATGACCAGGGGTGTGAGGGCTGCACCCGTTCAGTGCCTGAATCGGGTGTGAAAGCCGGGCACCCTTTTCAGTGCTGGAACTGGGGTGCGATGCCGCACTTCAGTGCCATGAACTGGGTGTGAGGCCCGGGCACCTATAGAGTGCTTGAACCAGGGTGAGGGTCGGGCACCTTTCACATGACCCGGGTGCGAGGGCATCCTCCCAGCACCATGACCTGGGGGTGAGGCCAGGCACCCTTGAGTGACATGACCCGGGGTGTGAGGCCGGGCACCTTCAGTGACATGACCCGGTGTGTGAGGGCCGGGCACCCTCAGTGATATGACCTGGTGTGAGGGCCGGGCACCCGTCTTGCAACATGACCCGGGATGTGAGGGCTAGGCACCGCTTCAGTGCCATGACCCAGGGTGTGAGGGCTGGCACCCTTCAGTGACATAACCCGGGTGAGGGCTCGGGCACCACTTTTAGGTATATGACCAGGTGCGAGGGCCGGCAAACCTTCAATGCCATGGCGTAGGGGTGTGAGGCCAGGCACCTCATCAGTGCTGCGACCCGGGGTGTGAGGGCTGGGAACCCTTCACTGCCATGAACGGGGTGTGAGGGCTGGCCCCTTCAGTGCCAGTGAACGGGGTGTGAGGCCGGGCACCTCTACAGAGCTATGAACTGGGGTGTGAGGGCCGCCACCCCTTCAGTGCTATGACCTGGGGTGGAGGGCTGGCACCCTTTCAGTGACTTGACACTGGGGTGAGGGCCGGGTACCCTTTCCAATGACATGACCCGGGGAGGTGGGCTGCACCTTTCAGTGCTGGCGACCCGGGTGAGGGCTGGTCACCACTGCCATGACCCGGGAGGTGAGGGCGGGGTACACCTTCAGCCCCATGACCCGGGGGTGAGGGCCACACTCGTTTAGGCTCTATGACCAGGGTGTGAGGGCCGGCCACTGTTTAGGCCTGTGACCAGGGTGTGGGGCCGGGCACTGTTTAGGTCTATGACCAGGGGTGTGAGAGGCTGGATACCTTCAGTGCCATGGCCAGGTGTGACGGCCAAGCACCAGTCTGGTGCCATGCCCCGGGGTGAAGGCCGGACACCCTTCAGTGACAAGAATCGGGGTGTGAGGGCCGGGCACCCTCCAGCACCATGACCCGGGGTATGAGGGCGGGGAACCCCTTCATCATATACCCGGGGTGAGGGCCGGGCACCCTTTCAGTGACGTGACCCGGGTGTGTGGGCAAGACACCCTTCAATGACCACCCTTCAGTGCCATTAGCTGGGGTGTGAGGCCGAGCAACCTTCAGCGCCATAAACGGGTGAGAGCCACCCTCCAGCACCACCCGGTATGAGGCCTGCAACCTTCACTGCTATGACCTGGTGAGTGGCCACCCTTTCAGTGACGTGACCCGTGTTGTGGGCAAGACACCTTCAATGATATGACCAAGGCAGGGGCTGGCACCCTTTCAGTGCTATGACCTGGGTGTGAGGCCCGGCTACCTTTCCAGTGCCATACCTGGTAAGATGCCGGGCACCCTTTAATGCCATAAAGGGGGGTGTGAGGGCCGGGCACCCCTACAGAGCTATGAACTGGGGTTGAGGGCCGGGCACTTTCACATGACACGGGTGTGAGGGCAGGGCACCTCAGTGCCATGACCTGGAGGAGGGGCCGGTCATCCCTCAGTGTCGATGACCTGGGTGTGAGTGCTGGCACCCCTTTCAGCCCCATGGGTGTGAGGGCTGGAACCCTTTCAGCCTGACAGGTGGTGCGAGGGCCGTGCATACCGTGTGCCATGGCCAAGGGTGTGACGGCGGGCACTGCTTCAGTGCCATAACCCAGGGTGTGAGGGCCGGGCACCCTTTCTCCGTGACCCGGTATGAGGGCCGGGCACCCTCCGGCTGGCGCTGGGGTGTGAGGGTTGGCACCTTCAGTGACATGACCTGGTGTGGGCGGGCACCATCAGCACCATTCCCCGGGTGTGAGGGCTGGCACCCTTAGGTCCATGACCAGGGGGTGTCGGGCTATGCACCCTTTAGTGACATGACCAGGTGTGTGAGGGCGGGCACCCTTAGTGCCATGACCTGGGGTGTGAGGGCGGGCACACCTTCAGTGACATGACCCAGGGTGTGAGGGCGGGCACCCTTTCAGTGACATGACCTGGTGTGAGGGCTGGGCACCGTCCAGCACCATGAACCTGGGTGTGAGGGCCAGGCACCCTTCAGTGCCATGACCCAGGGTGTGAGGGCTGGGCACCCCTTCAGTGACATGACCCCGGTGTGTGGGCCGGGCACCCTTTCAGTGACATGACCCGGGTGTGAGGGCCGGCCACCCTCCAACACCATGACCTGGGTGAGGGCCGGGCACCCTTCAGTGACATGCTGGGGTGTGAGGCGGGCACTCAGTGCCATGATCGGGTGTGATGTCGGGCACCTTCATCTCCATGACCCGGTATATGAGGCCGGGCACCCTCCAGCACCATGACCGGGGTGAGGGCGGGCGCCACTTCAGTGACATGACCCAGGATGTGAGTGCTGGCACCCCTTAGTGACATGACCTGGGGTGTGAGGGCCTGGCACCTGTCAGCACCATGACCTGGGTGTGGCGCCGGGCTCCCTTCAGTGCCATGACCGGGGTGTAGTGCTGGGCACCCTTCATTGACATGACCAAGGGTGTGAGGACCGGGCAACTGTTCAGTGACATGACCTGGGTGTGAGGGCTGGCCATCAGCCATTCCCTGGGGTGGGCTGGGCAGCCCTTAGGTCCATGACCTGGATGTCATGGCCGTCCCCTTCAGTGACATGACCTGGGGTGTGAGGGCCGGGCACCCTTTAGTGCATGACCCGGGGTGTGAGGGCCGGACACACCTTCAGTGACATGACCCGGGGTGTGAGGCCGGGCACCTTTCAGTGACATGACCCGGGGTGTGAGGCCGGGCACCGTCCAGCACCATGAACCGGGTGTGAGGGCCAGGCACCTTCAGTGCCATGACCCAGGGTGTGAGGCTGGCACCCTTCAGTGACATGACCTGGGTTGTGGGCGGGCACCCTTTCAGTGACATGACCTGGGGTGTAGGGGCCGGGCACCCTCCAACATGACCAGGGGTATGAGGGCCGGGCACCTAAAGTGACATGCCCCGGGTGTGAGGCCGGGCACCCTTTCAGTGCCATGAATCGGGGTGTGTGATGTCCGGCACCTTCATCTCCATGACCCAGTATGAGGGCTGGCACCTCCACACCATGGCCCGGGGTGTGAGGGCCGGGCACCCTTTCAGTGACATGACCCGGGGTGTGGGCCGGACACCCTCCAGCACCATGGCACCGGGCACCCTTTAGTGCCATGAATCTGGGTGTGAGGTCAGGGCACCACTTTGAGTACATGACCAGGGGTGTGAGGCCGGGCAAAGTTTCAGTGCAATGGCCAGGGGTGTGAGGGCCGGGCACCTCATCAGTGCCATGACCGGGGTGTGAGGGTGGGCACCACTAAAGTGCCATGAAACGGGGTGTGAGTGCCGGGCACCCATACAGTGCTTTGAACCAGGGTGTGAGGGTCGGGCACCCTTTCACATGACCCGGGGTGTCAGGGCTGGGCACCCTTTCAGTGCCATGACCCGGGGTGTGAGGCCAGGCACCCTTCAGTGACATGACCTGGGGTGTGAGGGCGGGCACCCTTTCAGTGATATGACCCGGTGTGAGGCCGGGCACCGTCCAGCACCATGACCTGGTGTGAGGGCCAGGCACCCCTTCAGTGCGTGACCCAGGTGTGAGGGCCGGGCACCCCTTCAGTGACATGACCCGGGGTCTGAGGGCCGGGCAGCCTTTCAGTGATCATGACCCGGGGTGTGAGGGCCGGAACCCCTCAGCACCATGACCCGGGGTATGAGGGCCGGGCACCCTTCAGTGACATGACCCGGGGTGTGAGGGCCGGGCACCCTTTCAGTGACATGACCCGGGGTGTGAGGCCGGGCACCTCCAGCACCATGACCCGGGGTATGAGGGCCGGGCACCCTTTAGTGCTATGACCCGGGGTGTGAGGCCGGCACCACTTTGGGTACATGACCAGGGGGTGTGAGGCCGGGCAAACCTTCAATGCCATGGCCAGGGTTGTGAGCCAGGCACCTCATCAGTGCCATGACCCGGGTGTGGGCCGGGCACCCCTTAGTGACATGACCCGTGTGTCAGGGACGGCACCCCTTCAGTGCCATGAGCTGGGGTGTGAGGCCGGGCAACCCTCCAGCACCATGACCTGGGTATGAGGGCCGGCCACCCTTCAAATGCTATGACCCGGGGCGTGAGGGCGTGCACCCTTTCAGTGACATGACACCGGGGTGTGAGGCCGGGCACCCCTCGTAATATGACCCGGGGCGTGGGCCGGGCACCCTTTCAGTGCCATGACCCGGGGTGTGAGGGCCGGGCACTCCTTCACTGCCATGACCCGGAGTGTGAGGGCGGGGCACACCTTCAGCCCCATAACCCGGGGTGTGAGGCCGGGCACCCTTTCAGTGACATGACCCGGGGTGTGAGGCCGGGCACCTCCAGCACCATGACCGGGGTATGAGGGCCGGGCACCCTTTCAGTGCCATGACCCGGGGTGTGAGGCCGGGCACTCCTTCACTGCCATGACCCGGGTGTGAGGGCGGGGCACCTTCAGCCCCATGACCCGGGGTGTGAGGGCTGGCTCGTTTTGGTCTATGACCAGGGGTGTGAGGGCCGACCACTCGGTTAGGTCTATGACCAGGGGTGTGTGGGCGGGCACCCGTTTAGGTCTAAGATCAGGGGGTGAGGCCGGGTATACCTAGTGCCATGGCCAGGGTGTGACGGCCGAGCACCAGTTCAGTGCCATGCCCAGGGTGTAAGGCCGGACACCCTTCAGTGACATGAATCGGGGTGTGAGGCGGGCACCCCTCAGCACCATGACCCGGGTATGAGGGCCGGGCACCCCTTCACTGCTATGACCCGTGGTGTGAGGGCCGGGCATACCTTCAGTGCAATGGCCAGGGGTGTGACGGCCGGGCACCGCTTCAGTGCCATGACCCGGGGTGAGAGGGCCGGGCACCCCTTCAGTGACATGACCCGGGGCGTCAGTGCCGGGCACCCCTTCAGTGCCATTAGCCGGGGTGTGAGGGCCGAGCAACCCTTCAGCGCCATGAAACGGGGTGTGAGGGCCGGGCACCCCAACAGAGCTATGAACCGGGGTGTGAGGGCCGGACGCCCCTTCACATGACACGGCGTGTGAGGGCCGGGCACCTTTTCAGTGCCATGATCCAGGGTGTGCGGGCCGGGCACCCGTTCAGTGCCATGATTCGGGGTGTGATGGCCGGGCACCCCTTCAGCTCCATGACCCGGTATATGAGGGCTGGGTACCCCTCCAGCACCATGGCCCGAGGTGTAAGGAACGGGCACCCTTTCAGTGTCAAGAACCGGGGTGTCAGGGCCGGACACCCCTCCAGCACCATGGCCCGGGGTGTGACGGCCGGTACCGCTTCAGTGCCATGACCCGAAGTGTGAGGGCCGGGCACCCCTTCAGTGCCATGAGCCGGGGTGTGAGGGCCGGGCACCCCTTTAGTGCCATGAAACGGGGTGTGAGGGCCGGTCACTCCTTCACTGCCATGACCCGGAGTGTGAGGGCGGGGCACACCTTCAGCCCCATGACCTGGGGTGTGAGGGCCGGGCACTCGTTTAGGTCTATGACCAGGGGTGTGAGGGCCGGCCACTCATTTAGGTCTATGACCAGGGGTGTGTGGGCCGGGCACTCGTTTAGGTCTATGACCAGGAGTGTGAGGGCCGGGTATACCTCCAGTGCCATGGCCAGGGGTGTGACGGCCGAGCACCACTTCAGTGCCATGCCCCGGGGTGTGAAGGCCGGACACCCCTTCAGTGACATGAATCGGGGTGTGAGGGCCGGGCACCCCTCCAGCACCATGACCCGGGGTATGAGGGCCGGGCACCCCTTCACTGCTATGACCCGGGGTGTGAGGGCCGGGCACCCTTTCAGTGACATGACCCGGGGTGTGAGGGCAAGGCACCCCTTCAATGACATGACCCGGGGTGAGAGGGCCAGGCACCCCTTTAGTGACATAACCCGGGGCGTCAGTGCCGGGCACCCCTTCAGGCAATTAGCCGGGGTGTGAGGGCCAGGCAACCCTTCAGCGCCATGAAACGGAGTGTGAGGGCCGGGCACCCCAACAGAGCTATGAACCGGGGTTTGAGGGCCGGACGCCCCTTCACATGACACGGCGTGGGAGGGCCGGGCACCTTTTCAGTGCCATGATCCAGGGTGTGAGGGCCGGGCACCCGTTCAGTGCCATGATTCGGGGTGTGATGGCCGGGCACCCCTTCAGATCCATGACCCGGTATATGAGGGCCGGGCACCTCCAGCACCATGGCCCGGGGTGTAAGGGAACGGGCACCTTTTCAGTGTCAAGAACTGGGGTGTCAGGCGTGGGAGGGCCGGGCACCTTTCAGTGCCATGATCCAGGGTGAGGGCGGGCACCCGTTCAAGTGCCATGATTCAGGGGGTGTGATGGCGGGCACCTTCAGATCCATGACCCGGTATATGAGGCGGGCACCCCTCAGCACCATGGCCTGGGGTGTGAGCGGGCACCTTTTCAGTGTCAGAACAGGGTGTCAGGGCCGGACACCCTCCAGCTCCATGGCCGGGGTGTGACGGCCGGGCACCGCTGGTGCTGACCCGGTGTGAGGGCCGGGCACCCTTCAGTGCCAGGCCGGGGTGTGAGGGCGGGCACCTTTAGTGCCATGAAACGGGGTGTGAGGGCTGGGCACCCATACAGTGCTGTTTGAACCAGGGTGTGGTCGGGCACCTTCACATGACCCAGGGTGTCAGGGCTGGGCACCCCTCCAGCACCATGACTCGGGGTGTGAGGGCCAGGCACCCCTTCAGTGCCCATGACCCTGGGTGTGAGGGCCAGGCACCCCTTCAGTGACATGACCGGGGTGTGAGGGACGGGCACCCTACAGTGATATGAGCCAGGGGTGTGAGGCCGGGCACCTTTCAGTGCCATGAATCCAGGGGTTGTGATGTCCGGGCACCACTTCAGCTCTATGTCAGTATGTGAGGGCCGGGCACCCCTCAGGAACCATGGCCCGGGGTGTGAGGCCGGACACCCTCAGCACCATGGCCGGGTGTTGGCGGCCGGGCACGCTTCAGTGCTATGTCCCGGGGTGTGAGGGCGGGCACCCCTTTAGTGCCATGCTTGGGTTGTGAATGCCGGGCACCCTTTAGTGCCATGACCCGGGGTGTGAGGGCAAGGCACCTTCAATGACATGACCTGGCGTGTGTGGGCCGGGCACCCTTTCAGTGCCATGACCGGTGTGAGGCCGGTCACTCTTCAGTGCCATACCGGGGTGTGACGGCCGGGCACCGCCAGTGCCATGACCGGGGTGAGAGGGCCAGGCACCCCTTCAGTGACATGATCCGGGGCGTCAGTGCCGGGCACCCTCAGTGCCATTTAGCCGGGGTGTGAGCCGAGCAACCCTTCAGCGCCATAAGCGGGTGTGAGGCCGGCACCAACAGAGCTATGAACTGGGTGTATGGCGGACGCACCTTCACATGACACGCGTGGAGGTGGGGCACCTTTGATGCCATGATCCTGGGTGTGAGGCCGGGCACCGTTCAGTGCCATGAACAGGGTGTGAGCCGGCACCCTACAGAGCTATGAACCGGGGTGTGAGGGCCGGCCACCCCTTCAGTGCGATGACCTGGGGTGTGAGGGGCCGGGCACCTTTCAGTGACATGACACTGGGTGTGAGGCCGGGCACCTTCAATGACATGACCCGGCGTGTGGGCCGGGCACCCTTTCAGTGCTATGACCCTGGGGTGTGAGGGCCGGTCACTGTTCAGTGCCATACCTGGGTGTGACGGCGGGCACCGCTTCAGTGCCATGACCCGGGGTGAGGGCCGGGCACCTTCAGTAATATGACCCGGGCGTCAGTGCGGGCACCCTTCAGTGCCATTAGCGGGGTGTGAGGGCCGAGCAACCCTTCAGCGCCATAACAGGGGTGTGAGGCCGGGCACCCCAACAGAGCTATGAACCGGGGTGTGAGGCCGGACGCACCTTCACATGACACCGCGTGTGAGGCAGGCACCTTTTCAGTGCCATGATCCTGGGTGTGAGGGGGCACCCGTTCAGTGCGACAGGTGCGTCAGACGGGCACCCTTCAGTGTGAGCCGGGTGTGAGGGCTGGCACCCTTCAGTGCCATGAAATGGGTGTGTGAGGGCCGACACACCTTCAGTGACATGACCTGGGGTGAGGGCGGCACCTTTTTAGTGACATGACTGGGCACACCTGTCCAGCACCATGAACTGGGGTGAGGGACAGGCACTTCAGTGCCATGACCCAGTGTGGAGGGCTGGGCACCCCTTCAGTGACATGACCCTGGTGGGGCTGGCACCTTTTCAGTGACATGACCGGGTGTTAGGCAGGGCACCTCCAACACCATGACCTGGGGTATAGGCCGGGCACCCCTTCAGTGACATGCCTGGGTGTGGTTGCTGCACTTTTCAGTGCCATGAATCGGTGGTGATGTCCGCACCCTTCATCTCCATGACCCGGTGAGGAGGGCGGCACCTCCAGCACCATGGCCTGGGTGTGAGGCTGGGCACTCCTTTCAGTGACATGACCTGGGTGGAGGCTGGGCACCTCTGCAGCACGTGCTCTGGAGAGGGCCGAGGATTTTTCATGCCATGAATCGGGGTGTGAGCGCCGGGCACCACTTTAGGTACATGACCAGGGGTGTGGGGATTGCACCCGTTCAGTGCCATGAATCGGGGTGAAGCCGGCCCTTCAGTGCCGTGAACTGGGATGCGATGGCCGGGCACCCCTTCAGTGCCATGAACCGGGTGTGAGGCCCGGCACCTATAGAGTGCTTTTGAACCAGGGTGTGAGGGTCGGGCACCTTTCATGACCTAAAATTCAGGCTGGGGCATCTCCCAGCACCATGACTCGGGGGTGTGAGGGCCAGGCACCCCTTCAGTGCCATGACCTGGGGGTGAGGGCTGGGCACCCTTCAGTGACATGACCTGGTGTGAGGGCCGGGCACCTTTCAGTGATAAGTGACCTGGGTGTGAGGGCCGCACCAACATGACCCGGATGTAGGGCCATCCCTTTAGTGCCATGACCAGGGTGTGAGGGCCGCACCCTCAGTGACAGAACCTGGGGGAGGCCGGCACCACTTTAGGCACATGACCAGGGGTGCGAGGGCCGGGCAAACCTTCAATGCTAGGCCAGGTGGAGGGGCTGGAACTTACCAGTGCCATGGACCGGGGTGGAGGGAGGGAACCCTTCACGACATGACCTCGTGTGTGGCCGGGCATTTTCAGTGTCATGACCCGGGGTGAGGCCCGGGCCAGCCTTCAGTGCTATACCTGTGTGACGCCGACACCGCCAATGCGACCTGGGGTGAGAGGGCTGGCACCTTCGTGACATGACCCGGGCGTCAGTGGCCGGCACCCTTCAGTGCCATTAGCTGGGGTGTGAGGGCTGAGCAACCTTCAGCGCCGCGAACGGGCTGTGAGGCTGCACCCTCCAGCACCATGAGACCTGCAGGAGGGCTGGCACCCCCTTCACTGCTATGACCTGGGGTGTGAGGGCCGGGCACCTTCAGTGACGTGACCTGGGGTGTGGGCAAGACACTTCTTCAATGATATGACCCATGTGTGGGCCGGGCACCCTTTCAGTGCTAAGGACCTGGGTGTGTGAGGGGCCCATTACTCCTTCAGTGCCATACCTGCAGGATGGCTGGCACCCTTTAATGCTATAAAAGGGGGGTGTGAGGGCCGGGCACCCCACAGAGCTATGAACTGGGTGTGAGGGCCGGGCACTTTCACATGACACGGGGTGTGGAGGGCAGGGCACCCCAGTGCCATGACCTGGAGGAGGGGCCGGTCATCCCCAGTGTGATGACCTGGGTGTGAGCGCTGGGCACCCCTTTCAGCCCCATGAGACCCAAAAGGAGGGCTGAACCCTTTCAGCCCCATGACAGGTGGTGCGAGGGCTGTGCATACCTTTAAGTGCCATGGCCAAGGGTGTGACGGCTGGGCACTGCTTCAGTGCTATAACTCCAGGGTGTGAGGGTTGGCACCCTTCCATCTCTGGCGAGACCCGGTATGTGGGCCGGGCACCCTCCGCACCATGGCCCGGGTGTGAGGGCTGGGCACCTTCAGTGACATGACCTGGGGTGTGTGAGGGCCGGGCACCATCAGCACCATTCCCGGGTGTGAGGCTGGCACCCTTAGGCCCATGAGACCTGGGGTGTCGCAGCTATGCACCCTTTAGTGACATTAGGTGTGAGGGCTGGCACCAGGTGGCACCCGGGTGTGAGGCCGGGCACACCTTCAGTGACATGACCCAGGGTGTGGAGGGCCGGCACCTTTCAGTGACATGACCCGTGGAGGGCCGGGCACCCTGTCCAGCAATTATGAACCTGGGTGTGAGGGCCAGGCACCTTCAAAGTGCCATGACCCAGGGTGTGAGGGCTGGCACCCCTTCAGTGACATGACCTGGTGTGTGGGGCCGGGCACCCTTTCAGTGACATGACTCCGGGTGAGGGCTGGCCACCCTCCAACACCATGACCTGGAGTATGAGGGCCGGGCACCCCTTCAGTGACATGCCCTGGGGTGTGAGGGCTGGCACCCTTTTCAGTGCCATGAATCGGGTGTGATGTCCGGGCACCCCTTCACCGGCGACCCGGTATATGAGGCCGGGCACCCTCCAGCACCATGACCCAGGTGAGGGCCGGCGCCACTTCAGTGACATGACCCAGGAATGTGGGAGTGCTGGCACCCCTTAGTGACATGACCTGGGGTGTGAGGGCCGGGCACCCTGTCAACACCATGACCTGGGGTGGAGCGCCGGGTTCTTCTGTGTGCTGCTATGACCCGGGTGTGGAGGCACCCCTTTCTGGCTGACATGACCAAGGGTGTGAGGGACCGGGCAACTGTTCAGTGACATGACCCGGGGTGTGAGGGCTGGCACCCCAGCAGCACCATTCCCTGGGTGAGGGCTGGCAGCTCTCAGGTCCATGACCTGGGATGTCATGGCTGTGCACCCCTTCAGTGATGTGACCGGGTGAGGGCTGGCACCCTTTTTAGTGCTATGACCTGGGGTGTGAGGCCGGACACACTCTTCAGTGACATGACCTGGGGTGTGAGGCCGGGCACCCTTTCAGTGACATGACCCGGGGTGTGGGAGGGCCGGGCACCTGTCCAGCACCATGAACCGGGGTGGAGGTGGCCAGGCACCCCCTTCTGCGCCAAGGACCCAGGGTGTGAGGCCGGCACCCCTTCAGTGACATGACCTGGCTGTGGGGCCGGCACCCTTTCAGTGACACATGACCTGGGGTGTGGAGGGCCGGGCACCCCTCCAACACCATGACCAGGGGTATGAGGGGTCAGCACCCCTGGAAGTGACATGCCCCGGGTGTGAGGGTCAAGCACTTTCAGTGCTGGGCGAATCGGGTGTGATGTCCGGGCACCTTCATCTCCATGACCTGGCATATGAGGGCCGGGCACTTCTCTCCAGCACCATGGCCTGGGGTGTGAGGGCTGGAAATTCTTTTCAGATGATGACCTGGGTGTGAGGCTGGACACCTTCCAGCACTATGGCACCGGGCACCCTTAGTCCAAGTGAATCTGGGTGTGAGAAGGAAACCACTTTAGGCACACATGACCAGGGGTGTGAGGGCTGGGCAAAGTTTCTGTGTGCAATGGCCAGGGGTGGAGGGCTGGCACTTATATCAGTGCTATGACCTGGGTGTGAGGGCTGGGGTACTACTAAAGTGCCAAGTGAACGGGGTGTGAGTGCTGGCACCCATACAGTGCTTTTGAACCAGGGTGTGAGGGTTTGGCACCCCTTCATGACCCGTGTCAGGCTGGGCACCCTTTCAGTGCTATGACCTGGGGTGTGGAGGCCGGGCACCCCTTCAGTGACATGACCTGGGTGTGAGGGCTGGCACCCTTTCAGTGATAAGGACCTGGTGTGTGAGGGCTGGGCACCCGTCCAGCACACCATGACCTGGGGTGTGAGGGGGCCAGGTGCACCCCTTCAGTGCCGTGACCCAGGGTGTGAGGCCGGGCACCCCTTCAGTGACATGACCTGGGGTCTGAGGGCCGGGCAGCCTTTCAGTGACATGCTGACCTGGGTGTGAGGGCTGGAACCTCCAGCACCATGACCTGGGGTATGGGGAGGGCTGGCACCCCTTCAGTGACATGACCTGGGGGAGGGTTGGCACTTTTCAGTGACATGACCTGGGGTGGAAGGCCGGGCACACCTTCCAGCACCATGACCTGGGGTATGAGGCTGGCACCCTTTAGTGCTATGACCTGGGGTGGAGGGCTGGGCACCACTTTAGGTACATGACTAGGGGTGGAGGGCCGGCAACCTTCAATGCTATGGCTAGGGTTAGGAGAGCCAGGCACCCCATCAGTGCCATGACCCGGGTGTGAGGGTTGCACCTTCAGTGACATGACCTGGTAAGGCTAGGACGGCACCCCTTCAGTGCTATGAGCTGGGGTGTGAGGGCGGGCAACCTCCAGCACCATGATCTGGGGTATGAGGGCCGGCCACCCTTTCCAAATGTTATGACCTGGGCGGAGGGCTGCACCTCAGTGACATGACACTGGGGTGTGAGGCCGGGCACCCCTTTCCAATGATATGACCTGGGAGCGGGCGGGCACCTCTGTGCCCATGACCCGTGTGAGGGCTGGGCACTTTCACTGCTATGACCTGGAGTGTGAGGGCGGGGCACACCTTCAGCCCCATAACCCGGGGTGTGGAGGGCTGGGCACCTCAGTGACATGGACCCGGGGTGTGAAGGCTGGCACACCTCCAGCACCATGACCTGGGGTAGAGGGCTGGGCACTTTCAGTGCCATGACCGTAGTGAGGGCTGGCACTCTTCACTGCTGGCGATCTGGAGGTGAGGGCGGGCACACTCTTCTGGCCTGCATATCCGGGGTGTGAGGGCTGGCACTCTGTTTTGCCTCATGACCAGGGGTGTGGAGGGCCGACCACCGTTAGGTCTATGACCAGTGTGGGCCGGCACCTGTTTAGGTCTAAGATCAGGTGTGAGGGCCGGGCATGGTTCTCTCAGTGCCATGGCCAGGGTGTGACGGCCGAGCACCAGTTCAGTGCCATGCCCAGGGTGTGAAGGCCGGACACCCCTTCAGTGACATGAATCGGGGTGTGAGGCCGGGCACCCCTCCAGCACCATGACCCGGGTATGAGGGCTGGGCACCCCTTCACTGCTATGACCTGCGGGTGTGTGGGCTGGGCACCCTTTCAGTGACATGACCTGGGTGTGAGGGCAAGGCACTCTTCAATGACATGACCTGGCTGAGAGGGCTGGGCACCTTCCGCGACAACTCCGGGGCATCAGTGCCGGGCACCTTCAGTGCCACATTAGCCGGGGTGTGAGGCCGGGCAACCCTTCAGCGCCAAGGAAACGGGGGTGGAGGGCCGGGCACCCAACAGAGCCATGAACTGGGGTGTGAGGGGTTGGACGCCCTTCACATGACACGCATGTGAGGGCTGGCACCTTTTCAGTGTCACAAGTGATCCAGGGTGAGGGCTGTGCAGCTGTTCAGTGCCAAGGATCTGGGGTGTGATGGCCGGGCACCCCTTCAGCTCCATGACCCGGCATATGAGGCTGGACACCCCAGCACCATGGCCTGGGGTAAGGGACGGGCACTTCTTCAGTGTCAAGAAACGGGGTGTTCAGCCGACACCCTCCAGCACCATGGCCTGGGGTGACGGCTGGGCACCGGCTTGAGTGCCATGATCTCGGTGTGAGGGCTGGCACCCCTTCAGTGCTGGGCGAGAGCCGGGGTGTGAGGGCCGCCGGGCACCCTTAGTGCTATGTGGAACGTGTGTGAGGGCCGGTCACTCTTTCACTGCTATGACCCGGAGGATGGGCGGGCACACCTTCAGCCCCATGACCCAAAAGTGAGGCTGGCACTCGTTTTGGCTCTATGACCAGGGTGTGGAGGGCCGGCCACTGTTTCAGCCTTATGACCAGGGGTGTGTGTGGGGTTGTGCACCTGTGGCCTGGCGACCAGGAGTGTGTGGGCTGGCATACCTTTCAGTGCCATGGCCAGGGTGTGACGGCCGAGCACCACTTCAGTGCCATGCCCCGGGTGTGTGGCCGGGACACCCTTCATGACATGAATCGGGTGGTGAGGGCCGGGCACCTCCAGCACCATGACCCGGGGTGGCGAGGGTCAAGCACCCCTTCACTGCTAAGTGACCCGGGGTGTGGTGGCCGGGCACCCCAGTGACATGACCCGGCCAGGAGGGCAAGGCACCCCTTCAATGACATGACCCGTGAGAGGGCTGGCACCCTTCAGTGACATGACCCAGGCGTCAGTGCCGGCACCCCTTCTGTGCAATTAGCCGGGGTGTGAGGGCTGGGCAACCTTCAGCGCTATGAAACGGGGTGTGAGGCTGCACCCCAACAGAGCTATGAACCCGGGTGAGGGAAAGCCGGATGCCCCTTCCGCTACGACACGGGCGTGTGAGGGCCGGGCACCTTTCAGTGCTATGTTCCAGGGTGTGAGGCTGGCACCTGTTCAGTGCCATGCTTGGGTGTGATGGCCGGGCACCCTTCAGATCCATGACCCGGTATATGAGGGGCCGGGCACCTCCAGCACCATGGTCTTGGGTGTAAGGGAACGGGCACCTTTTCAGTGTCAAGAACTGGGGTGTTAGGGCTGACACCCTCCAGCACCATGGCCTGGGGTGTGACGGCCGGCACCGCTTCAGTGCCATGACCCGAGGTGTGAGGGCCGGGCACCCCTTCAGTGCCATGAGCCGGGGTGTGAGGGCCGGGCACCTTAGTGCTATGAAATGGGGTGTGTGAGGGCTGGCACCCATACAGTGCTTTGAAACCAGGGTGTGAGGGTCGGGCACCCTTCACATGACCTGGGGTGTCAGGGGGCACCCCTCCAGCACCATGACTCGGGTGTGAGGGCCAGGCACCTTCAGTGCTATGACCCTGGGTGAGGGCTGCACCCCTTCAGTGACATGACCCGGTGAGGGCCGGGCACCCTTCAGTGCCATGAATCGGGGTTGTGGATGTCCGGGCACCATCAGCTCTATGTCCCGGTATGTGAGGGCCGGGCACCCTCCAGAACCATGGCCTGGGTGTGTGAGGGCCGGACACCCCTCCAGCACCATGGCGCTGGTGTGACGGGCCGGCACCGCTTCAGTGCATGCCCGGGTGTGAGGGCTGGGCACCTCTTTAGTGCCATTACGGGGTGTGGAGTGCCGGGCACCCCTTTAGTGCTAGACCTGGGGTGTGTAGGGCAAGGCACCCTTCAATGACATGACCCGGCGTGTGGGGGCTGGCACCCTTTCAGTGCTATGACCCGTGAGGCCCGGTCACCTTCAGTTGCCACCTGGGGTGGATGGCTGGGCACCGCTTCAGTGCCATGACCTGAGAGGGCTGGCACTTCAGTGACATGACCGGGGTTCAGTGCCGGGCACCCCTTCAGTGCTCATTAGCTGGGTGAGGGCCGAGCAACCTTCAGCGCCATAAACGGGGTGTGAGGGCGGGCACCCCAACAGAGCTATGAACTGGGTGTGATGGCGGACGCACCTTCACATGACACTGCGTGGGTGAGGCCGGCACCTTTTCAGTGCCATGATCCTGGGGTGTGAGGGCTGGCACCCGTTCAGTGCCATGACCGTGCGTCAGGGACGGGCACCTTCAGTGCCATGAGCCGGGGTGTGAGGGCTGGGCACCCTTCAGTGCCATGAACGGGGTGTGAGGGCCGCACCTCTACAGAGCTATGAACTGGGTGAGGGCCGGCCACCCTTCAGTGCTATGACCTGGGTGTGGAGGCCGGCACCTTTCAGTGACATGACACCGGTGTGAGGGCTGGGCACCTTCAATGACATGACCTAGTGTGTGGGCCGGCACCTTTCAGTGCTATGACCTGGGTGTGAGGCCCGTCCACTCCTTCAGTGCTGTACCCGGTGGGGACGGCTGGGCACCGCTTCAGTGCCATGGACCCGGGGTGAGGGGGGCACACCCTTCAGTGACATGACCAGGTGAGTGCCGGGCACCCCTTCAGTGCCATTAGCCAGGGTGTGAGGTCGAGCAACCCTTCAGCGCCATAAACGGGGTGTGAGGCTGGCACCCCTACAGTGTTAGCAGAACTGGTGAGGGCCAGCACCCTTCATATGACCCGCTGAGGGTCGGGCACCCTTTCAGTGAAATGAATCGAGGTGAGGCGGGCACCCGTTTCAGCACCATGACCCAGAGCAGTGGTTAGGCTGGCCGATTTCAGTGCCAAGAATCGGGTGTGTGAGGGCCGGGCACCCATCACACCATGACCCGGGGGTGATGGTGAACCGTCAACCTGGCGACCCGGGGGTG
>NW_024728965.1:0-18145 GCF_018991925.1 Homarus americanus | reverse complement strand
GGTGCTCCGAACTGAACGAGCACACCTCCCTTGGCAAGATGTGGGCCCAGATCCGAAGGGCATCTGGGAAGGCAACACCACCACCACCAACCCATCCCAACCCAAAAGAGGAAGCCGAGAGACTTGCAAAACTGTTCTCTGACCGAGCAGCAACGAAAAACCTCCCGAGACAGGCGGAGGAGACACAACGGCGTCTGCGACAGGTCAGACTCCAGACGATCGAAGAGGCCTGCAACAGTGAAGATGACACTGACAGACCATTCAACCAGCAAGAACTCCAGAAGTCGCTAAAACGAAGCAAGGACACAGCACCAGGGGCCGACAGGATAACCTACTCCATGCTTTCTCATGCCGGTACAGCCGGACACGAGGCTCTGCTGCAAGCCATCAATGCCTCGTGGACAGCACAAAGACTCCCACCGGAATGGAAGAAGGCAGATATACAGCCCATTCCGAAGCCCAGAGAACCAGACAAACCGAGGCCCATCTCCCTTCTCAGCTGCATAGCGAAGAAGGGAGAAAGAATGGCTCTCAACCGACTCAAGTGGAAAGTAGGCAGCCCACACCCTCACATCTTTGCTTACACCGAGAACACCGGCACAGGCAACAACATCGCCGAGATACTCAGCACAGTGGACAACAAACCAGCTCTGGTGGTCTTCCTCGACCTGGAGAAAGCCTTCGAACTAGCAAATCCATTGGCCATTACAACTATGCTCGCTAAAAAAGGCGTCAAAGGAAGGTTGCTGGGGTGGATCCAGAACTACCTCACACAGAGAGAAGCACGAGTACGCTTTCAGGGAGCAACCTCAAGCTACAGGGTCCATGAAAACGGAACCCCACAAGGAGGCATCCTCAGTCCAATGTTGTTCAATGTCCTGATGGAAAATCTAGTCAAACTTCCTTTCAGACAAACAGCCAAGCTCCTATGCTATGCAGACGACTTACAGCTTATAGTAAGAGGATCGAACAGACTAGCCAACACGCAACACGCACTCCAACTTATAGAAGAGGAGTGCAACAGACTTGGACTCAAGATAAATCCAGCCAAGTCGAAAGCGATGGCCATCTGCACAGACACACCAGACAAGATGCTCTCCATACAAAACACGCCGGTAGTCTGGACCAACGCCCACCAGTGTCTTGGAATCTGGTTTGACCAGAAACTCACCTTCAAGCCGCAACTCGAGTATCTCAGACACAGGACGAAGAGCAGACACAATATAATGAGGTCGCTCACCAGCAAATCCGCAGGAGCAAACCTTCATGTGCTCAAAGCCTACTACACAGCCGCCATCAGATCGCTGGTAGATTACAGTGCTCCAGCACTCATTGGACTGAGAGAAGACCAAATAGCTAAGCTAGAAGTCATCCAAAACAATGCTCTCAGGACCATGCTCGGAGCACCCATGTGGACCAGAATTTGCAATCTGCAAATGGAAACCGAACTACCACCCCTGGCAGTACGAGTCAAGCAGGTGACAGCCGGTCTCCTCGCCAAAATCTGTAGAGCAGACAAGCCCACAGTCGCCAAGATTCGAATCAGTGCCTCCCTCCACCTCGACCACAGAGTGCGAGGGGCCACCTGGTCGCACGAGGCAAGCGAGGTCATCCGACACCTGCAAGCAGAAACACTCGTCAAGAACAACCAAGACACACGAGACAATGGTTACGTTGTTCCTCCACCATGGAGCCCTCCACCAGCCACACTCAAATTTACCGACCTAGGCGATAGTAAAGCCAACCTCCAGAAGGAGGACCTCAAAAAAATAACTCTCGAAGCCATAGCCACCGAGACACCGGCTCATGCAGCATCATACTTCACAGACGGCTCGGTGGACCCAAAACATCATAGATCCGGAGCGGCCTTCTACACCCAAGGTCAGACCCTCCAATGGAGACTTTCCAATGACTGCTCCACCCTACAAACAGAACTGGTAGCAATCTCAAAGGCCCTACAACACGCTGCAACACAACACAACAAGTCCGTCATAATTCACACGGACTCGAAATCGGCCATGCAGGCGCTGCAACACAGTCAACTAAGAGACAACGTCCACATCATCACCTCGATCCTCGCACAGCTACAGGAATTCCAAAGCCAAAACCGACCAGTCGTCTTACACTGGATTCCCAGTCATGTAGGGATCGGAGGAAACGACGTGGCAGACGAAGCAGCCAAGGCAGCTACACGTTCTAGTAGCGTACACATCCAAGTTCCAGCAAGTGTGCAACAGATCAAGAATCACCTCAGAAAGACTACCAAGCTCCACATCAAAAAGAGCTTCCTTCATGCACTCAACGCTGGTTCCCAATCAGCCAAATGGTACCTGGCGGCCACAAAAGGGGAACCACCTTTCGCTGACAAGAAAACTCCAAGACAAACCCAAGTCAGCCTTCACCGACTACGACTAGGGTACAAGTGTTCCTGGCAGATGATCGGAAATGACGTCATGGAATGCACCTACTGTCAGGAGCCAGCAGCCAACCCACTTGAACACTATCTCCTCGATTGCGAGGTCACACAAAGCCTCCGAAACAGAACTCAAATCTCCCAAGAAACACACACAACACCAGCGGCCACTCTAACCCGAAAGGCCCATACAGACCACATTCACCACCTACTCCGGGTCATCACACGATACCCACCACCCAGATAGCTTAGAAAGCATCCTCTCCCAGCAAGTGCGGACCCCAGTTCGGGGGGCGCGCCACTCCGAAGCTGACCACGTCCAAGAGTGGGGGCTGGTGGTAAGCGTCCACTGATCGGGGGTCCGCTCACACTTGCAACCTGCAGTATCCCTCTAATCTGCAGATGGGACCACCTCCAATCCCAATCCGGTCTGGCTGCTCCTGGAGCTCCAGCCGGAACCACCAAACGGGCCGCCTATAGGCAAAGGCCCGTGTCGGACTACGGTCCGACAATCTCAACAACAACAACAACAAGCCGGGGAGGTCACTCTACACTTGGCTACCGGACCAGCAATATCTCTCAACAGCTCCTCACCACACGCTCCCTCAGAAAGCTCCTCGCCCAACAGGAACTCTGAGCAAGCTTCTCCTGACCTAGTAACTCCTTAACACTGCACTGTTCAACAATATATGCATATATATATATATATATATATATATATATATATATATATATATATATATATATATATATATATATATATATATATATATATATATATATACAGAAAACGTATTGTGAGTTTCTATTCTACCTCAATCCTGAGTGTTAGATATATTACATGTACGTACGTTGTGAGACCATATAAAGAGAATTTGACAACCTTCTACAACAGTACGCTACAATGGATTGCCGGTCTATTTTTTGATTGGTACAGTAAGACCTGAGGGTCCAGTCTTGTCTGAGTGAATTTAAGTAACATCTTATTCACTCGCTGTGCTAATAAATATTAAATTAGCAATTTACGAGTATCACAACTCAATTCCTTCTAAACATTGGTTCCCAGAAAATAATACTTACTCACGTGCCTATAAACACTCTACCAAACTACCCAAAAGCTTTCCGTGGGATATGTTATACAGTAATACCTCACTTTACGCGGTCAATTGAACCCAAGGAGGCCCTCGTAAAGCGGGAAACGTGTAAAGCGAACAACAGAACATATGGGAATAATTGAAATAGAGACTGGGCCGACCCCTAAACATTATGATGGTATGCACACTAGGGGGCAGGGAAAAAACACTTTTATTTGAGTTGCAGGCTGCACTTTTCAGGCATCGTTTGTATGGCTGTAACAAACACCTGTGCAAAATTTCATGCCATTTCATGCATATCTTACCCTGCCGCATCGCGAACGACTTTTTGTCAACTTTTAGTGTATACCAAAAATTAGGTGTCATTTAATGTTTTCCAGGATAATTATAAATTTTACATGGGTGACATCGATTTAATTCACATGTTATTTTACAGGTACACCGTATAGAAAATCATTACAAGTTCATATTGAAATTCTTTTTTGTGCGGAACCTTGGCATCATTTTCCTAGACAATAATCTTTGCCTAATATATCCATCTCTCGATTCGTATCCCGTCACTTCAGTGCAAGCTTCAGTCATCACTTTTATGCCTCTCTCGACCGCCTGAGTGTTGTTTGGCCACTTGGGCACCACTAATGGTGTCTCAAGAATGTCATTATCCTGTAGATTTGACAGAGAAGCAATGTAAGGAGGCTCAGTCTTGAGTTCATTCCTCCAGTTAATCATGGAATGATAGTTTTTTGCTTGCCACTTTAGTTTCGGAGTCACCACCTTTCTCATGTTGACTACAGGAGGCACATCCTCATTCCCATCTCCATCTTTACCCTCCTCATCAGTATAGTTTAACAAATGCTCGTCAACAGCAG
The DNA here is from genome assembly GCF_018991925.1 of Homarus americanus. Lineage (NCBI taxonomy): Eukaryota > Metazoa > Arthropoda > Malacostraca > Decapoda > Nephropidae > Homarus > Homarus americanus. Next base: position 13,769 of record NW_024728965.1, on the reverse strand, counting down.
CATCAGAATCTTCCTCCTCCTCTTCAGATCTGCCAGTGCATTCTTCCTTTTGCTGATTCTCCTCTCTAATTTTTCTTATCATTGAGACAGCTTTTTCTCTAACAGTCATGTCCTCATCTGCACACATACCAAGAAGAAGTTGATCTGTAAGGAAGGCGGATACTTTCTCTGGTCTGTCTCCTCATCATCTAAATATATAGCAGACTTTTAAAAGTATCTGAAAACCATTGGTTCACATGATTCTACTCCACAAGGTGTTCCACCTGACACAGGGAGAGTGACCTGCTCAATAGCAGCCAAGTCATCTTCAACAACACCTGTGATAACTCCTTTACAAATCCTATACAGGTATTTCTGATCCCAGGACAGATCTTTCTCCACTTCATCATTAAACACAGGGAAATCAGGGAAACTGACTGGCTGGAAGGCGACAACTGGAAGCTCAGAGAAAGACTCCTTGATCTGCTTTCCAATGGGACCACGCCAATGCTCAGGACCACTTGGTTTACCATCATAGTGATAAAAAAACTGCGCGGAAAGGCAGCTCATTTCCGTGAAGCTGACATATGAAATAATGGAGCGGGTGACCAAGTAACATTTCAAGATGATGAATGACTCCATTTTCTGATCCTACATTTACATTGGTTCCATCACAACCAACACACACAATGGGCTGCTGGGTTAGATTTTTCTCCACCAGAAACTCGTGAATAGTTTTGGCAATCTGCTTTCCGTGTCCAGTCTTGGGAGTCACATGTGTGAGATATTCATTGACAGGCTCAACCATGATGACATAATGATCTTTCACCATCATCCTCGAACTCCATTTCTCGGTCTTCTCATTCTTTATCATCACACGAGTGGCGGTCTTCTTACCATCAAAATAGAGTGACGTCAAATTATCTAAACTAGCCATCTCAATTTCTTGCCTCTTAAATCGGTATTTTTGTCTCGCATCCCGCAGCTTATGTGGTCCAATAACCTGACTCTTGTCATCCTTTGTGATAATGCCATAGTCAGTTAAGGTGGCAGTAGCAATGGCAGCTCCAGCATAATCACTAATCAAGTATCGGTCACAAGCGGCAGCCAGTGTAGGGAGTCTTGTCCGGTTCTGTGAACTGGTGTCTGTCAGAGCCCTTGGATCAGGGACAAAATCAATATAGACATAGCACCATACTCATCTGCAACAAGACAACTTAAATGAAATAAGAGATATGAAAAAAAAGTTGATAAACACTGAACAGAACATTGCACCGCCACAGCGGCTGTTTGGCTAGTACTGTAGGTAAATTTAAAAATTTCAGTAGAAAATGCGGCAGACTAAACCTCGACATATCATCTTCAAATTTGGCATGGAGTCTTAGATATGTATAAGGAACAATACCTGAAGAGTGCAGCTTTGAGCAAAATTTCACTGCCCCCTAATGCACACACACACATAATATAAAAAAGAAATATCAATAAGAGAATAATATACTGTACCAGGTAAAAGAAAAATCAAGGTTTAACACATATGTCACAGTAGGTTAGGTTAGAAAAATCAAGGTTTAACACTTACGTAAGGTTAGGTTATGTTTTAAGAAATCAAGGTTTAACACTAACCTAAGGTAAGGTTATGTAAGGAAAAATCAAGGTTTAACACTTCCGTAAGGTTAGGTCATGTTAGGAAAAATCAAGGTTAGGTTTAACACTTACATTAGTAGAAGAGATGGGTCGGCAGAGGGCAGGCTACTGGCCCTCAGGTAAATCACCATCACTGTCATGCACACTTATCAGAGCCTCCCTGACAAATCCCTCAAAGTCACCATCACTGTCTCTGTCTCTGTCACTATCACTGGCTTGGGCTGGCTGTGGTGGGTTGCTGGTGAAGAACTCGGTAATGCTTTGTTGACGGCTAGTGTTGATGTTGTCGTGATACACCTTGATGTAGGGCTCCATAATCTGCAACAGCTGGGTAGTGAAGACTTCATACCGGTTATCGTCAGGGTCGTCGGAAAGGAGGAGCTTCAGTTTCTCTACACACTCGATGGCACCCGTTACATGACCATGCGATAACTTGCCTTCTTCTCGGGTTGACGCACCGCCTGTCTCTTCACTGGCGTCATCGTCTTCTAACATCTCGTCGGCAGTCACATCAGGATCCCTTATCACCTCCATAATGTCGTCGTTGGTCGTCTCGAAGAAGCCTTTAGCTGTAACACTCTGCGCAGCTTCTCTGGCAAGGTCCACTGCTACTGCAACAGTCTGAACCTCACCAGTCACAAATTGACTCTGCCTCCCACCTGGGATACCTTGCAACACATGTCTCCATGCGTGATGAACCGTTGCTACAGACAGCTGATCCCGTGCCTCCACCACGAAGTCCACAGCTTTCTTGACGTTGAATTTCCTCCAAAAGTGTTTCACACGAACTTCTTGCTCTGCCAACTGTTGTTCCTCGTCCTCTTCGCTCTTGCTATCGGTGTCACCCAGGTTACGCAACTCATCCTTGGTGTTGGTATAGTCGTTCAGGAGCTTAAACTTCTTTGCAGAGAATGCAGCTTTCACATTGCAGATTAATTCTTGGTCCATGGGCTGGATTAATGACGTAGTGTTGGGAGCAAGGAAGACCACTTTTACGTTGGGGTGACGATCCAACAGTAGGGGCGAGTGTCCTGGTGTGTTGTCAAGCAGCAACAAAATCTTGAATGGAACATTCTGTTGCTCACAGAATTTCTTCACGTCAGGAACGAAACAGTCATCAAACCAGGAGAGGAACAAAGTAGAGAACATCCACGCCTTACGTGCGGTCAGCCAGTGGACATTTATTGGTCATGTCCATGTTCTTGTAGGCGTGTGGCTTGCGGGCTGTGTGGATCACCGATAACTTGAGTTTACAGGAACCGGAGGCATTGCTGGTAAAGAGGACGGTGATGCACTCCTTCTGCAACTTCCGGCCCCGACACTTGCTGGCAGTCTTGACAACGAAGGTCTTGGAAGGTAGCTTTTTCCAAAAGAGACCGGATTCGTCCATGTTGAACACCTGGTCGTCGGTGTACTGTCCTTCCTCCATAATCTCACGTAAAAACGGAGGAAAATCCCTAGCCGCAACATTGTCAGTACTAGCTTCTTCACCACCAATGTTAATGTTGGTGATCTTGTTCCTCTTCTTAAACCTCTGCAACCACCCAGAGGAAGCATTGAAGGGTTTGGGCTCTGCAATTCCCATCTTACATGACACTGCTGCGTACAGTTCACGTGCGTACTCCTGAACTGAGTGCATGTCGACTGCCATGTCCCGTCTTGCCTGAAGAATCAAGTAGCTCACAAGTAACTTCTCCGTCTTGAAAAGCACCTTGATGTGGCAATACTTGATCATAGAAGCACCTGTAGACTTTGTGATGTTCATGTGTTCTTTTATCTTGGCTGCATCCTTCTTGATTGTCCGGATCGTAGATTCGTTCACACCATGCTGGCGAGCCAAATCAACCTGTCTTGTTATTTTCTCCAACTCTTGGATGATCTTGTACTTCACCTCGTAGCTTAGGGCACGTCGTATCTTCTTTGGCTTAGGGCGGCTGGGTCCAGGTAATGCAATGTTTTTCTGTGGTGGTGGTGGTCCGGTGGCAGCCATTCTTATGAAACAATGGATATTGATATACACGGTGTAGCCGGGAGGGTGTAACTGACGTGGGTAGGTCAACGGGCTTCATCGCTCCCGAGGCGGGGCACGTCATATTACATTAAACCAATCACAGCTAGCGGGGAGGGAGGTTTGGCCCAATCACAGTCCGATACATCATATGACGTCACCGATAACGCAACAAAGACATACACTGCGCAACCTACTCGTGCCACTTACCCAACATGGCGGGAAGTTTGAATCCAAAAATGGTGCGGGGTGAGATGACCGCCAGCCCCTGCTCCGCGTAAAAGAGTAGATGCACCGCGTAAAGTGAACATTCCGGTTCTGGCGGGGAACTGCGTAAACGTAGAAACGCATAAAAAAAAAACGCATAAAGCAGGGTAATACTGTATTCTAATGAAAGTCTGGGTGGTGGCAGGCTACCATTGTAAGTATAATAAGTATTGTACTAAGAATATCATGGTTCCCCAGACTAATCCACGGTTGAGAATATAATAAAACAGAGTATACTTCAGCAAGGTAAGGACATATAAATTCAGAAAATATTATATACATTGTATGAAAAGAATGAAAGACTTGGAAACTTTAAGCAGAGAAATATCAGAATTACTTATATAAGAATATAAGCAAGAGGATAAGGTATATATATAGATAAAGAATTAAAGAATAATAACAGAAAAGAATATCTCAATGATAAAATGTGAAGTAAAGGGAACTCGGCCCATAAATCATTGAGATTGTTCAATGATTTTAAAGTACAACTCCAAGTAATATGAAAGGCTTGTAATTCATCACAGTTATGTTTGGGACCAGGAAGATCTAGCAATTTGCTTATGGCTGTTTGTAAACTTAACTCTACATCCTTGAAATTAGCTTTTAAGACTGATACAGCTACATCATAATTGGCCTCTTCAATGGTAAGTTCTGATACTAGATCATAAGCTGCTCCTTTTAATTGACATAACAAATATGATAACTTATTAACTTTGGGCACTTCAACTCTTTCATGTACTTAATACTTGAATTTATCCCCAAAAGAGTTCCAATTTTCTTTTCCACTAAATTCAAGGAGTATTAGGGGAGGTAACTGTAGTCTGGGTAGCGCTCCGACACTGCTTCCTGGTTTACTATCTGGGTACTTAGCCAAATTACTCACATTTCTTTAGTATAGATAAGTAAGACTCCACTGAGGTTGTCTCTAGGTCCTACTTATCACTTAAATCCTCAGATATCAAATAATCTTCATACTTAGAGTAAGCTTCCTCATATTTTGTCCAACGACCCTTCAAGATTTAAATTTGAGTAGCTAAATCACCCTTGAAGATTGCACCAATTTGTAACAAATCTTTACATTAATTTACACTCCTAGTTACCCATCCCAAATTTACACTCACAAATCTCTTTAGAAGTCCCTCAGACATTTTGATTGTGGTGTAATAAAAGTATCTCTGGTGGATGAACGAGGCGGATGGTATCCCACACAGTTTATGATAGAGGAAGTGTGGCAAGGGTGAGCGCGTGACACAAGACGTCCCCATATTGTCTCCTCATCAGCAGTGACTACAGTTGTACCCCACTTAACGCGGTCAATAGAACCCAGAGGGTCCCGCGCTAAGTGAAATCCGCGTTAAGTGAACAACAGAACATATGGGATTAATTCCAATAGAACCCAGCCCGACCCCCAAACTCCACTTTTTGACGACAAATAACTATGTTGTAGTAAAAATTCTATCTTAACTTTATGGTGGCATGAAAAACAAGTAATATAGAAGAGGTTAGGTTAGGAAAGATAAAGGTTAACATAGGAAAAATAAAGAATAGGTTAAAAAACGAAAATTTTTGCGGAACACTTACGGTAGTAGAAGAGATGGGTCGGCATACGGGGATGGAGGCTGGTTCCGAGGCAGAGGGCAGATTACTGCCCCTCAGGTGAATCACCATTACTAGGTGAATCAATATCACTGTCACTTACAGTTGTCATGGCTTCCCTGACAAATCCCTCAAAATCAACTTCACTCTCACTATCACTGGCTTGGACTGGCTGTGGTGGGTTGCGGGCGAAGAACTCGGTTATGCTTTTCTGACGGCTGGTGTTGATGTTGTCGTGATACACCTTGATGTACGGCTCCATAGCCTGCACCAGTCGGGTATGGAAGACGTCATGGCGTTCATCGTCATTGTCGCGGGAAACGATGGACTTAATTTTTTCTGTAAACTCTATGAGACACTTAATATCACTATGACTTAAACTAGGTTCTTCGGAGAATGACGCACCTTCTTCCTCCTCTTCACTGACGGGTTCTTCTTCCAACATCTCGTCGGCAGTCACTTCAGGATCTCTGATCACCTCCATGATGTCTTCGTTGGTGGTCTCGGAGAAGCCTTCAGCTGTAATACTGAGCGCAGCTTCTCTGGCAAGGTCCACTGCTACTGCAACAGTCTGAACCTGACCAGTCACAGGTTCACTCCTCCTCTCACCTGGTATGCCATGCAACACATGTCTCCATGCGTGACGAATCGTAGCAATAGTCAGCAGATCCCATGCCTCCACCAAGAAGTCTACAGCTTGTTTAACGTTAAACTTCTTCCAAAATTGTTTGACGAGAAGTTCTTGAGTCGCCGCCTCTTGTTCCTTGTCCTCGTCGCTTTTACTCTCGCTGTCGGTGTCACCCAGCTTACGCAACTCATCCTTGGTGTTGGTAGAGTCGTTCAGGAGCTTGAACTTCTTTGCAGAGTACGCAGCTTTCACATTGCAGATCAACTCCTGGTCCATAGGCTGGATTAATGACGTAGTGTTGGGAGGAAGGAAGACCACTTTTACGTTGGGGTGACGATCCATAAGTAGGGGCGAGTGTCCTGGTGCGTTGTCAAGGAGCAACAAAATATTGAATGAAACATTCTGTTGCTCGCAGAATTTCTGCACGTCAGGAACAAAACAGTTGTCAAACCAGAAGAGGGACAGAGAAGAGGACATCCACGCCTTACGTGCGGTTAGCCAGTGGACATTAAGCTTGTTCATGTCCATATTCTTGTAGGCGTGCGGCTTGCGGGCTTTGTGAATCACCGATAACTTTGGTTTACAGGTACCGGAGGCATTGGTGGTAAACAGGACGGTGATGCGTTCCTTCTGCATCTTCCAGCCCCTTACCTTGCTCGCAGACTGGACAACGAAGGTCTTGGAAGGTAACTTTTTCCAGAAAAGACCAGATTCGTCCATGTTAAACACCTGGTCGTCACTGTACTGTCCTTCCTCCATAATCTCACGTAAAAACGGAGGAAAATCTCTAGCCGCCGCACGGTCAGCACTCGCTTCCTCACCACCAATGTTGATGTTGCTGACCTTGTTCCTCTTCTTAAACCTATGCAGCCAACCAGAGGAAGCATTGAAGGGTTTGGGCTCTGCAATTCCCAGTTTACGTGTCACTGCTGCGTATAGCTCACGTGCGTACTCCTGCACTGAGCGCGTGTCCACCGCCATGTTGCGTCGCGCCTGACGCACCAAATAACTCACCAGCAAAGTTTCCACTTTTGCCAGCACCCTGTTCTGGCAATACCTGATAGATGAAGCACCTGCAGACTTTGTGATTTTCATGTGGTCTTTGATCTTGGCTGCATCCTTCTTGATTGTACGAATCGTAGATTCGTTGACGCCATGCTGGCGCGCGAGATCAACTTGGCGTCTTCCTTTCTCCAAATCTTGAACAATTTGGTACTTCACCTCGTAGCTTAATGAACGTCGTGTCTTCTTTGGTTTAGTGCCGCTGGGTCCAGGTGAGGAAAGGTCTCTCTCTGGGGGCGGTGGTGGTCCGGCGGAAGCCATTTTACGGAACAATGGATGCGCGTTAACCCGGGGTGGCCTTGAGGGATGAAACTGCCGCGGCTAGGTCAAGCGTCGTCTCTCCTCCCTCCCTCCCTCCCTCCCTCCCCGGGGTAGTCACGTCATAATACTTTAAGCCAATTACAGCTAGCAGCAGAGGGGGGTAGGGCTGCATGGCCAATCACAGTCCGAGACGTCATATGACGTCAGTGATAACGCAACAAAGACACACACTGCGCAACCTTACCGCGCCGCTTGCCCAAGCGGAGGGAGGAGGAGGGAGAGGCAGGCAGGCAGGCGGGCGGGCGGGTGGCGCGTGGCGCGTGGGCAAAATCTAAAAATAGCATCCGAGCCGGACACTCACCGCGTATATGTGGAAAAAACCCGCGTTAAGTGAAAGTTCAGCTTTGGCAAGGCACCGCGTATATGCGAAAACGCGTTAAGTGAAACCGCGTTAGGCAGGGTAAAACTGTATAACATTCTGGTAGAAAAGGGCAATAATGTATCTGGTGTAATCCTTAGTAGGTGATCCTGTAGTTACATCCCTGGTGGTAATGTATTAGCCCCTGTCTTATAGGCATACGTATTTATATAAATGTGGGTTAATTACATGAGACTTGTATAACTATCATCCCCTGTAACTTTCCACTAGCTATGAGGTTCATGTTCAGAGCACGTGATAAGGTGTGCCCACGGGAAGCCACGTCACTTAGTGCTGACCTAAGGGATAAGTATCCGGCTCCCTGGCCACCTATTGTGGGCAGTAGTTTGACATCACTGACAAGAGGAAGACGTTATTTAGAGCCATTGTTGATGTGCTCCGTCTTTCCTCGAGGGAGGACGTCGGATATATTCCGTTCTCCCTCGACGAGTCTCTACTCAAGATCACTCCCACTCTCACATCAAACGGACGTATTTTAGAAGAGCTAATATAAGTTAGCCTCCGTCCTCATTTAACACTCATAGCTACAGTGATTAAGTTACGGTGATAATTTTTTTTAAGTGTACATAAAAACAATTTATAATAAATACACAAAAGGGACCTATTGGATTTCGTTAATGAAGACCCAATAAACTTTGATCGATATGATAGTTCGTCTAAAATATAAGGTAACATGCTTCACAAGTGATTGTTACAAGTGGTGACAACCCAGGAAGATTGTTATTTATATGACAGCTTCACAAGTAACAGATACACAGTTGGTAAACGTAGAGATATTATTTTCTCCCCATTACTGTGTTATATACTGTTACCCAGAGGCTATAGTTACAGTAACAACGAATGCACCTTATTTCTGGGTAAACTTCAAACCTAAATTGTTTTACCCCTTTTTATAATTAATAATAAAGTTTAGCATAATTAACGTATGATATAACCACAACTAACAATATGAGCATATTAGTTTAGGAGAGTATGAAGCAAGTACCCAGTATAGGGAGCTTACGGAAACATTAGTGATCAATGTGAGATACCTGGGTCAACTGAGAGTAACCGACTGGTTATTTAATGACATCAGCTAGGCAGTGGTGAACAGAGGTCATGTGAAAGACAATAAAGGTTAGGTGACATGCATGTCACTTGCTTCAGTATTTACTAGCCACTTGTTCATAGTTTAATTACCCTGGGTGCTGTAATTATATAAAACTAATGCATGTAGCCCTAAATCATACAAAATAAATATTACTGTCTGTGAGACAGGGGCTAATACAACTTCCCCCTTCACGTTCATGTGATCGAAGGTGGTGAAAGAGTTGATATCCCTCAATGTGGTACGTCTTAGGAACAATTTGCCACGCCTTGCAGATGGCAACGACATTGGCAGTAACTGACCTGACTCTGATGGCGTGCCAAATTTGTTGGCGAGGGAGGTGACGTTGGAGAGTAGTAAGAAGGGGAGATTGTGTCATATTCGGTGAACTTCAGTGTACTGGTACGGTCTGTCAGGAGTAGGTTTCCCTGGTTTTCTACTGGAGGTGATGGTCCTGATGGACTTCTGTTTATGACGTCCTTGTCTACGACTATGAGAATGTTATATGTTCAGTGATTTTAGTAGTACTGTAACGACCACGGTCTTACACGTCAGTTAGCGCCAAAATCAAATGATTCATATTACGCTCGATAGCCCACAAAACATGTAACTCTGCTTTCGTTTGAGTCCTCCATCTGAGGAGTCCGTTTTCTCATCACTTCAAGACACCTCAGTCCTCCGTTATCCCATTTTCTCTGACTTACTGAAACCAACCTCTCTATAAAATTAATTTGAGTGTGAGAGAGAACACCCTTGTTTTGAGTCAACTTAGATATGTCTGTTTACAGTTGGAACATACAAGATCCATTGTGAGTGGTGTTGAACGCTTCAACTGTCCTTATTGTTAGTAAAACGTGTCAAGTAAGTGAGTGTCGAGTTGGCCAGCTAGAGTGGCGTATTTTATGTCGTCCGTGGGGATATCCATGAGTTTCTGATCGCGCCTGAAGTTATATCATTTTGTCGCCCCGACATCAGAGAATCTGATGTTTATAGTTTAGTTAGTGTCAGTTGTCTATTTAAGAAGGTCATTAATCTCCTGAACTATTCTGTCAACTGGTATAATCTCCAAGATCTAGCGTCTCCGTGAATAGCGCCTTGTTCGCCTCAGGCCTGAGCTTGCAGAATTAATGTTATCAACGTGTATATTCCACCTTTTCCTGGCAAGCTCAACCTCTGATTAGATTATATGAATAGACATAGGAAATTACCCTGATCAAGAACACCGGAGTTCATAACTAAGTATACAGTGATCCAAAATGGTAGAGAAGTTATGTTGTTGGTAAGATCGACCCTTCTGGTATGAATACGGAGGCCCAAGCTGCCCAGCGGGTGCACGTATATACCTCTACACGAGGGAGAATCACGCATTCGTGACTCTTCCTCAACGTCTCTCCAGGTATGTTAACGTGTGTTCCCCGCCGCCTATTAATTCAGTTTAACTTAGTCAATTTTGGTGAATATCAGTGCTCATGTGTTAACATAGTGAATTCTGTGCCAATTAAGTCGAGTAACGTAGAGATTTAGATATCATCTGAACCGTTGCCAGGCGTATGTTTTGTATAGTTGAAGTTAGACATTTACGCATTCGTGACTCTTCCTCAACGTCTCTCCAGTGTGTTGAGCTGAATACTCATCTGCTAACGTGGGTCGGTAACCGGGTTGAACGATACCGTTAATTCGACAGGATTAAACTGGGAAGTCCGTTTCCTGCAAATCAGGCGCCAGCTCCCTGGGCGTGTGTCGGTCTACAACCGACCCCTAACAACGATCTTCATTTGTTGTAGAGACCAGCGTTACCCTGAGGCACTCCTCACAGTTACATGGGCCTAAGTATTATTGTATCTTGTTTGGGGAATAACTAGCCGAAATATAGTATCCCAGGTTAAGTATTGAACCACTGAATGAGAATTAAAAGTGCCATGTTGTTCCTTGTGAATTAACAGGAGGTATTGTATGGTGCGATAATTGTGGAGTTGTCCAGTATGCTATGTATTCATCGGTAGTGACCATGAAATGATAATCTGAGAGTATAATGATATAACCAAGAAGTGAAGAGTTAATTTGCTACTTGGTAAGGTAAGACCTGAGGGACCAGTGATATCTGGTGTATACCCAGTACTGAATATCATTTGGCAGAGTGATAATACCACAATTGTCGATTGAAGTAATAAGTACTTGGAGGTATTCAATGAGGTAATAAGTTCTTGAAGTGTTTGATGACTTAATAAATAAATTGCAGTTCTGTTTTGTCTGAGTGAATCTAAGATGCATCTTGTCCAATCACTGTGTTAATAAATATTGAATTAGTAATCTACGAGTATCACCACTCTATCCTTTCCCACATTGGTTCTCAGAAAATAACTAACTCACGTGCCTAGAAGCTCGATACCTAACAGTTAACTAAGATATGCTATATTCAAATAAAATCCTGGGTGGTGGCAGGTCTACCGCTGTAAGTATAATAAGTGTGGTAATAAGAAAGACATGGTTTCCCAGGTTAATCCATGGTTTAGAATATAACGAACAAAATATATGGAAGAGATTATAATATATGAAAGGAAATGAAAAGAAAGAACATTGACTTGGAAAATATAAGCAGAGAAGCATAAGAGTTACTTATGTAAGAATATATGGTATATAGAGATAAAGAACATATAAGAATATAAGCAAGAATATATAAGAATTAGTATATATGTAAAGAATTGAAGAAGGATAACTATATAAAACAGGATACTCATTGGAAAGAATGCTACAACGAACATATAATTATATGAATAAACAAGAAGACTAACAGAAAAGAATATCTGGATGGTAAATTATAAAAAGAGAGAACTCGGCCCGTTACAAATCCTGGCAGCGGTGGGATGATATCTAAATCTCAACGTTACTCGACTTAATTGGCACAGAATTCACTATGTTAACACATGAGCACTGATATTCACCAAAATTGAATAAGTTAAACTGAATTAATAAGCAGCGGGGAACACAAGTTAACATACCTGGAGAGACGTTGAGGAAGAGTCACGAATGCGTGATTCTCCCTCGTGTAGAGGTATATACGTGCACCCGCTGGGTGGCTTGGGTCTCCGTATTCATACCAGAAGGGTCGATCTTACCAACAACATAACTTCTCTACCATTTTGGATCACTGTATACTTAGTTATGAACTCCGGTGTTCTTGATCAGGGTAATTTCCTATGTCTATTCATATAATCTAATCAGAGGTTGAGCTTGCCAGGAAATGGTGGCATATACACGTCAATAACATTAATTCTGCAAGCTCAGGCCTGAGGCGAACAAGGCGCTATTCACGGGGAGATTCTAGATCTTGGAGATTATACCAGTTGACAGAATAGTTCAGGAGATTAATGACTTTCTTAAATAGACAACTGGCACTAACTAAACTATAAACAGCAGATTCTCTGATGTCGGGGCGACAAAATGATATAACTTCAGGCGCGATCAGAAACTCATGGATATCCCCACGGACGACATAAAATACGCCACTCTAGCTGGCCAACTCGACACTCACTTACTTGACACGTTTTACTAACAATAAGGACAGTTGAAGCGTTCAACACCACTCACAATGGATCTTGTATGTTCCAACTGTAAACAGACATATCTAAGTTGACTCAAAACAAGGGTGTTCTCTCTCACACTCAAATTAATTTTATAGAGAGGTTGGTTTCAGTAAGTCAGAGAAAATGGGATAACGGAGGACTGAGGTGTCTTGAAGTGATGAGAAAACGGACTCCTCAGATGGAGGACTCAAACGAAAGCAGAGTTACATGTTTTGTGGGCTATTGAGCGTAATATGAATCATTTGATTTTGGTGCTAATTGACGTTACAGTACAATAATGCTGCCATCAGGATATCTGTTCCCTTGCTTTAAACTGTACAAGGTGCACCTGGAGTAGTTCACTGGTGGACATATGTTGATGTCTGTTATTGTGGACGTAGGGAAGTGTTTGTCCAAGGTGGCCTTCAACTCAATGGCGGCACCTTGAGGGTTACTGAAAGAATTTCCTTGGTGCAGTACACTGGTAGACATCTGTACATATTTGTCTGGTCGTAAACACACGCAGTACTCCTTGTCTCTGGTAGTTTGAGGGTCACCGACACAGTGCCCACGGTCTAGTACTACACTGCTCACTGGTGACTTGTTGTGAATCATGCTTGTTTTTTCCTTGGGATTCACTACTGGATCACTGTTTGATAACCAATCATTGATCACTTGAATGTTTTGCTGATAAATCCCTGGTGTAGTGAAGTTGGTGAGATGGGGAAGTAGTGCGTGCGTGCATGCGTGTTGTTGGATTTTGTATACAATTACATCATAAAATTCAATACCACGACAAGCACATATTGGAAGACTATTTGTTTTCCACTCTAGTGCAGTAACTGAAACTTTGGAGTCAATAAACACAAACTTGCGACGGCAGGAGCTGAAGGGGAAGGAAAAGCTGAAGGACATGTTAATAGTCTAGTTGGTCTCCACCCAGGGCGCTTCTAACTAACCTTGGCTCTGTTATGGAGTTAATGTTTGAAGACTACACTAACCTGGAAGGGATGGCAAAATCAAGAATTTCTTCATTTGTCCAGTTGGCATCCACCAGGGGCACTACGTGGCACCAATAGTTCGGAGTGGCGCCTAGAAACTGATAAGAAATTGCCTGGAAAGGCGAGACAAACGTACCTGAAAATATTAAACAAATAATAATATTTCACCTGGTAATATATTAAATTTGTCTGAGAATTACTCATTTTAAAATATCCAATCATTCCTTATAAAAA
>NW_024728964.1:0-12820 GCF_018991925.1 Homarus americanus | reverse complement strand
ACCACCACTGTTTCAGAACAAATGACTGCTGCCTCCTGGGGACCACCGCTGTGTCAGGACAAATGACTGCTGCCTCCTCGTGACCACCGCTGTGTCAGAACAAATGACTGCTGCCTCCTGGAGACCACCACTGTGTCAGAACATTAGACTGCTTCCTCCTGGTGACCACCACTTTGTCAGAACAAATGACTGCTGCCACCTGGTGACCACCACTGTTTCAGAACAAATGACTGCTGCCTCTTGGTGACAACCACTGTGTCAGGACAAATAACTGCTGCCTCCTGGTGACCACCACTGTGTCAGGACAAATGACTGCTGCCTCCTGGTGACCACCACTGTGTCGTGACCAATGACTGCTGCCTCCTGGTGACCACCTGCTGTGTCAGAACAAATGACTGCTGCCTCCTGGTGACCACCACTGTGTCAGGACAAATGACTGGCCTCCTGGTGACCACACTGTGTCAGTACAAATGACTGATGCCTCCTGGTGACCACCGCTGTGTCAGGACAAATGACTGCTGCCTCCTGGTGACCACCACTGTCAGGACAAATGACTGCTGCCTCCTGGTGACCACCACTGTGTCAGGACAAATGACTACTGCCTCCTGGTGACCACCACTGTGTCAGAACAAATGACTGCTGGCTCCTGGTGACCACCACTGTGTCAGAACAAATGACTGCTGCCTATTCGTGACCACTGCTGTGTCAGAACAAATGACTGCTGCCTCCTGGTGACCACCACTGTGTCAGGACAAATACTGCCGCCTCCTGGTGACCAGTCAGTACAAATGACTGCTGCCTCCTGGTGACCACCGCTGTGTCAGAACAAATGACTGCTGCCTCCTGGTGACCACCACTGTGTCAGAACAAATGACTGCTGCCTCCTGGTGACCACCACTGTGTCAGGACAAATGACTGCTGCCTCCTGGTGACCACCACTGTCAGGACAAATGACTGCTGCCTCCTGGTGACCACCACTGTGTCAGGACAATGATGACTCACTGCCTCCTGGTGACCACCACTGTCAGGACAAATGACTGCTCTGGTGACCACCCACTCACAAATGACTGCTGCCTCAGTGACCACCGCTGTGTCAGAACAAATGACTGCTGCCTCCTGGTGACCACCACTGTGTCAGGACAAATGACTGCTGCCTCCTGGTGACCACCACTGTGTCAGACAAATGACTGCTGCCTCCTGGTGACCACCACTGTGTCAGGACAAATGACGCTGCCTCCTGGTGACCACCGCTGTGTCAGACAAATGACTGCTGCCTCCTGGTGACCACCACTGTGTCAGGACAAATGACTGCTGCCTCCTGGTGACCACCGCTGTGTCAGGACAAATGACTGCTGCCTCCTGGTGACCACCGCTGTGTCAGGACAAATGACTGCTGCCTCCTGGTGACCACCACTGTGTCAGGACAAATGACTGCTGCCTCCTGGTAATCACCATTGTGTCAAGACAAACAAAAAGTTCAGCATCCACTACAACACCACAATCAATGTTCCGGACACAAGTGACATAACAGCCACCATTATCGTTATTACCCGCCACGGCTCAATATCTCGTAAGCTCGTAACCTGCCCAGTAAATTGTGGATTATGGGAAATACATGGGTTGGGGAGGCATGATAGTGGTAAACCTCGGAGGAACACAGTTACACTACCTCAACACTTATTCATTCAAACCTGCCAATCTGCCTAAAAAATAAGACAATTTTATCACCTCTAGTCATTTTATTTTCATACATACCAAGTCTTTATTCATTGCTTTACATTATCATTTTTTCGTGTGTGTGAATGTGTGTGTGTGAGTGTGTGAGTGTGAGTGTGAGTGTGTGAGTGTGTGTGTGTGTGTGTGTGTGTGTGTGTGTGTGTGTGTGTGTGTGTGTGTGTGTGTCTGTGTGTGTGTCTGTGTGTGTGTGTGTGTGTGTTTTGTACATAAAAAATTGCCATTGCAAAACACTTAAATTTTTTCTTCAGTTCAAGATGAAGGTAGAGTATAATAGTGTCAGTGCATCAGACGCGTTATAACACCCACAACCTGATCTCTTGAAGTCTCTTAATCTTCGCAGTGTGTTTGTAAGTTAAATGTATAGTAACTAAACTGAGCGTACGATCAAAGGATGACACTTCTTACCAGACAAATCTCATCCAAAGGTCATATACTCCACTTCATGCAGCCATATAAAGTTCTGTTATCCAATATAAAAGCCATTCATCTCTTTATTCTCACTATATAAATATACACACAGACATAAGAGTTTTTAATACCTTAGAATATTTTCTACCGTGTATTTCAACGATTTGCATAAAATTTGATGAAGAGGGACACACTAATTGAATTTTACCCGTACCCAGAGTGTTGATGATCGCCTGGACTTGTTACTGAAGGCCGGGTAAAATATTCCTAACCAATGACTGTATTTTACATGACTATCGATAAACAGGTCAGGGAATTTTCGTGTCCAGCGATGGAGGACAACCAAGAGGTTCACGTCCGGTCTCAGACTCTGAGAAAGGTAAGGGGAGACAATAAAGTTAAGATATGAATGGCTAGAATCTGAATAGAGTAGAAGAGAGGAACTGCATGTAAGGAAGTGAGAAGTAAATTAATAAAAGTAACGTAGAAGTAACTCCTACTCACATGTGTCGGCTGCAAGAACTCCTTATTCACCGTGTCCTTCACTGTCCTCACTCTAATCCTATGGTATTTACAAAGTGCGCCATGCTCACTATAAGAACAATTTCTAAGGTATACTGTAAATGTATCATGTTATTATACCTAGCTCCATCATAACAGGAGGCGTTACAGTATATAACCACTCTTTTGCGGCAATTTTCCTGAGTATTGTCATAGTTCTGAGCACGCCCGGTCATACACACATATACAGGAGAACCAGCATGACAGTCATTACGTATTCGTCAACGGTCTCCAACTGACTAGCAAGCAGCAACTATTCAGCACTTCATAATGTGTGTAGCACAGCATAGAAAAGCCAAAAGTTCTTCGGACAGGCGTGAAAACAAACATATTGTACAAAGCGAAACAAATAATGTATTGAAAATACTTTTTTTTAACATTCAATGCCAAATAACCTGCCTCTGGGGTCTGTCAGACACATCCTTTGTGACTACTCTTTAATCCTTTTGCGCTACCGCTCACAGGATGAGTATGAGGTGCACAACAAACTACCCGCAGTATGTGGCAAAATTCAAAAGCGGATCCCCGCCATTTTGACCACCCACACACACACACACACGCACACATATTGATGATCAGGACGGATGAGCCTCGACCTGAGCCCTGACAGAACATTACAGTTGCACTATTCGTCAGGCCGCGGTGAGGAAGTATATGAGAGTCATTTGGGAAGTTATATTTAAGTTCCATATAACATATTTATGGTTTGTTCACCTTTCTAATGATTTTTATCTAATGTGTGTGTGTGTGTGTGTGTGTGTGTGTGAATTTTGAATTTGGCCACATACAGCAAATAGTTCATTGCATCCACAGTTTTGCACTCAGTAACTAAGTCAGTTCCCACGTACAGAACTAAACACACAAATGTGCCTGAATGTCCCGCACGCAGGTGTGAATAACAAAGTGTGCGGCCAGGTGTATTGTCTCACACTGCTGTACTCACGCAGGTGTGAATAAGTCAACCTGTATGTATAGTAGCGGTCAAAAGAAATCATGTACCCCCTCTACTACCATACCGGCGAGCTCGAGGCCTTTGTACCCGACGGGCCACAAGATGGTGGGGGATGTATAGATGGGGGGAGAGCTTGGGGTGACGGACCCGGGTAAGGTAGGAGGGCGCAAGTCAAGGACCACATACAGCATATATAATGAGAGTATGTGGTCTTTGACTGTACCTGGTGTATTTAGGAATATCAACAATAATGCCAAAATATACACTTAAGCAATTTATATTAAAATATTATACTGAATACTTTTAAAATAAAATTTACTTTACTTGGTTCAATAGTTAATTTCATATAACTATCCTCATTATCGTGTATGGTTCTTGACTTGTCCACGGAAACTGGCACAAACCAATCCGGCGAAAACAATACTTTAGTCTGAGCGATACCCTCCGAGAGAGATGACTCGGGGACAAAAAACAGACAGAAAAAGAGAGACTTGACAAAGTAACAGTGTGGCGCCGCCTAATTGCACCATACTTGTTCACGGTATTTGCACCAGGTTTATTGTATTTATCAATTTTACTGTAAGTTTAATATGTTCACATGAGAGTTTCTTGTTCACTGTCACCCACCTTTTGCATAAAAGCTTCATATTTACAATGGAAGTGAATCCCGTGGGTTTTGAAGGTCCCATACGTTTATTATGGATACGACAGCGTGATTAGCATTATACTCGACCAGCTTCACTTCCTCATCTGTAAAGTTAGATACCCATTCCCAGTTAGGTTAGTTTATTTCAGGTTATGCATGAAGCTTTTAATTTACATGTATTCATATTATGTAGTACATGATCGTTTATGGCCAGTCAGAAGTTTCCTAAAAAAAACATACATAGAAATCGCTATTCAGCAATTATCCCTCTTTAGTGCAACACGCAGACGTACTGTATATACTTATTAGTCATATGTACATATGCCAAAGTTAAGGTCGATCTACAGTGTTCTCTACTCTCACATCGACGAAGAGTCCTGAAAAGGAATCCTTCCAGAAGAAAAGTTGGCAAGAAACGACCTGACACTGAGGTGAATATGTGGATCTTTCTACCGCAGTGTCTGCATCGGCGGTGGACAGCAAATTGTGAAGGAAACATTTTCAAGAAGAGCACTGCTGCACCAGACGAGAAATAACATATTTTTCTTGTGTTGCGACAGCTACAAGAATGTTTTAAGTGCGAGTGTAAAATGCGAACGGATGGAAACTTTTATGAGGTAAAGATTTCAGCCTTTAGAAACACCAGAATCTTACCAGATTTTTTAGCGTCATCGGTGAAGGCGACAGCAGCCCCCTGGAGGTGAGCTTTATGTAGCGACAATATTGAGGAAGAAGTGTTGATGGTGGAGGAGGAAGAATGTTGAGAATGGCTACCGGTGTGCTCCACCACGGCTACCGGTGTGCTCCACCACGGCTACCGGTGTGCTCCACCACGGCTACCGGTGTGCTCCACCACGGCTACCGGTGTGCTCCACCACGGTACCGGTGTGCTCCACCACGGTACCGGTGTGCTCCACCACGGCTTCCGGTGTGCTCCACCACGGCTACCGGTGTGTTCCACCACGGCTACCGGTGTTCTCCACCATGGCTACCGGTGTGCTCCACCACGGCTACCGGTGTTCACCACGGCTACCGTTGTGCTCCACCACGGTACCGGTGTGCTCCACCACGGTACCGGTGTGCTCCACCACGGTACCGGTGTGCTCCACCACGGCTACCGGTGTGCTCCACCGCAGCTACCTATGTACGCGAACCACAGTCACATGTGGTACCGACCACAGCCGCAAAACACAAAGATAAGTAAACATAATACTGTCACCAGGAAGATGGTGGTGAGAACAGGATGGAGTTCCAGTAAGTGAATTAAGAAATAAAATAATTTAATTTCGAATTATCATATTATATTTTAGAATTATTGAACCTGTTTTTTATTAAATGCTTTCAGAGCACTTACAAATATCATATTTTTTTCTTTTGGAGTTTCATATTTACTGTATGGTTTATTTGTGTGTTCAGAAGTTTAATGACAGTGGAAAATTTAGTGTGAACATAAAGTAGGTTATAATCAGTAATGAAGGTCCGGCACCAGAGTATAATTCACTGTGTTCATTACCTCACTGAGTATATTAAGTAAGATAAGGCCCAAAAGCCGTAATTTCATATATTTTTTTTAATATGTGTGCTTCAAGAGGTATGTATTCTCTGTTAACTATTACGGAAGCTTGCTATAATATATCGTTATCTGATTGTGTCAAAAATAACGTTTATCTAACTTCATTCTTATCTTAAGTTGTGAACATTGACATATGGTTTGATATTTCATTTTCTAAATGCTTCAAATTGTCTTTATATTAAATGAAGAGCAACACTACTGTACATTATCAAGTGCTATAAAATTGTATACACTAACGTAAGTAATTTATGATGATTACCAAAAACTTAATTCAAGAATGCAAGAAAAATATGACTGTTTGTCGGAAAATTTAAACCTTGAGTTAAAGTGAAAGTTCGCCCCATAGGCATGACTGCCCGTTACAGACAGTGTGGATACAGCACACTGTATACTAAGCCTTCGGTACATAAGGAGGCAGCATGGCCGGAACTGCACTCTGCAGCTTTTACTTCCCCAAGTTGTAAACTTTGGTACCCACTTACAGTTGAGTAAACTGGAAGCGCCAGGAAATCGAACCAAGAAACCTCCGGTACAGGAGGTGAGCGTTGTATCTATTTGACCGCCGCGCTCATAGTCTTGAGTAACATCCTAATTATCTTTTCGTATAATTAAAACTTTGTGTGTGATGGATAATTAGGGTTAAGAATAACAGAATATTACCATAGTTTACAGTGAGCAACTCTCACACAGGCTGCTGCTTCACTGTGTAATTAAGCCTCCGTAATCAACCACAAGCATTTATGAGTTAAGTTCACTCTCTCCTACACTTAACTAAACGACACACTTCGTCAAGCAGTTAGCTGCTCTCTGGGGGACAGCTGGTGACCTCGCTCAGGCAGCTCCTGGTTAAAATGTTTCACTACCTTGACTACCTAACACATTACTTGAGGCCAAGATCATCCTCATTGTTTTTTTCTTTTGTTTTACATTATGGAGGGACGGGACAGTAAGATGAAAAACAAGGAAACAATAAATCTTTCATGTAAGAGAGAGAAATAAAATACCAGTTATAAGAGATGAAATTCTACCTTGGTGCAGCATAAATCATATAATGCAGAAATATGAGTTTGAGTCAGGAGCTTGGCCTCTTATCGCCTTCATTAACGTTAAGATAAATCTCCTTTGGCCAACAGCAAAACCAAGTCTTATGCTTCATTAAAATTAAGTTTCTTAAATATTTTCTTGTCTATTTTATGCATACTTCGCGTGTTCGCGCATGTGTGTCTGTACGTCATTCCATCTCTCTACAGTGCTTTGTGGTTTAATGATCATGGTTTGACCTTTTGACCTTGACCCCCCAAATGATTTTAGCGATTACTATATAACCACCATAGTTCCTCCCAGATGTTGGTCAGATTTGGTACAGATGTGGCTGACATGTGCTTCATTACATTATAGGCGAGGGTGAGGAAACACAAAAACAGACTCACTGCAATACCCCCTTAAGGAACGAGATAAATATGACATAGCAATATGCTGGTCCTAAGCTCTGTCATTGTATTGTTCTTTGAAATTAACTGTAACAATATCGACGTAACAAACATATTACCACGACATTGTGTTTCATCTGACAAGTTCACAAAATAATTATTAATCCAGATTTTTTTCAGAATTTGGGTCGAGTATAAGTGAAATTTCAGAGGAGTGTAATCTATTTCCCTCAGTTCCTTATTCACTGCGTAGTATTATGGTTCCATATACCATTTACATTATATAAAAACCATAATATTTTGTTTAAACTTGTGTGTCATCTATCTATATACAGTGTATGTTTACTAAATCTCGGTGAAGGTCTATCTTAATCTGAGGTGAATATTGCCCAGCGCCAGTTTATATATCATCGTGAGACAAAGACACGGAGGGAGTCTCCAGAGACCAATAAATGTTTCAGGAGTAATAGTGAACGGCAGAAAAGCCAATGTTATCGACACTCTCGGTTCCTGTATGTAAGTGAGGCGATACTGGCGTCTAGTGTCCGAGGGAAGGTGTGTTGCCTCGGCCTGTGTGTTACATTGTCCTGTTTTTTTTTTCCAAAATTTATTTTTTAAGATAGTTGTTGTACAGTATAATATAACTTTTATAACCTAACCTACCATAATATAACCTAACCTAAACAAACATTATATAACCCAACCTAACCTAACCTAACATGTTCCAACCCAAACTAATCTAACTTAACCCAACTCTACTTACCTAACGTAACCCTACCTTATCTAATCTAACCCATTCCACATAAAACAAACAAATTTGTCTAATTTTCATGTCCTTTTTCCCTGCTGTTTTCATTGACTAGTATGTTTGTTCATTCTCCTGGCTTACATAACAGTCGTCGACACATACTACAGGAAGATCTAAAGTTCTAAACAAATTTTTCGCATGGTCTGAAAAATGGCGGATGAAATTTAATGTGGGCAAATGCAAAGTACTAAGTCTAGGAAATGTAAACAGAGAAACCAAATACCAGATGAACAACGATATTATAGAGAAATCCAACTGTGAGAAAGATTTAGGAGTAATGATAAGTAGGAATCTTAAACCAAGACAACAATGCGTATTTCCTCGAAACAAGGTTAACAAAGTATTTGAGTTCATACAAAGGCGTGTAAGTTACAAGACTAGCAAGGTTATCCTAAAACTATATCTTGTGCTTGTGAGACCTCACTTGGATTACGCGGTTCAGTTCTGGTCACCGTACTATAGAATGGATATAGAATCCCTAGAAAGCATTCAGAGGAGGATGACAAGACTAATCCCGGGCATTAGGAACCTTGAGTACAGAGACAGGTTAAAGCATCTTAATGTGCACTCCCTCGAGAGATGTAGAGTGAGGGGCGATATGATCGAGGTGTATAAATGGAAGTCAGGGCTGAACAAAGGTGATATAACAAAGGTACTCAAACTAATAATAATAATAATAATAATAATAATAATAATAATAATAATAATAATAATAATAATAATAATAATAATAATAATAATAATAATAATAATAATAATAATAATAATAATAATAATAATAATAATAATAATAATAATAATAATAATAATAATTAATAATTAACGGTTTATTGAAAGAGCTTGGCAGCCAGAAGGGTGAAAATATACAGTTACATATTTGGGAAATGGGTTTCGAATTACAAATAATATACAAGTAACATAAGTGATACAAATAAGATATATAATAACTAGATGGGGAAAAGCTCAAACTACAGTGCATTTCAACATAGTGACAGTGCAAGAAGTAGTATTTACTGGGAGTGAATACACTGGTTTATTACAAGTTATTGATAATTTTTACAATGGTTGGGACTGGGCTGTTCTTATAGCGATCAGTTCGTGCACGTATGGGCTGGATGCGGTTGTGGTGTCGAACAGCAATTCTCAGGCTAGGGATCTCAGGTGGTAGTAAGAGCCGGTGTCGAGGATGGTGTAGTAGCTTCTCACCAAATTTGCAGATGAGGTCGTGGTGATGGTCAGTGAGAGTCGAAAGGGTCAGTGTGTTGAGCGCTTCTTGATATGTGGAGTAGGAGCGATCTCGTAGCAATGGTCTGAGATTGGACAAATTTAGATTTAGGTTTGGAAATAGAAAAATGGATGAGTGGGACAAGTTACCGAACTTCATCATTAACTCGAACACGCTGGGTAGCTTCAAATATAGGTTGAACGGATATATGAGCGATAGGGGTTGGGTATAAACGGGGCTGCCTAGTACGGGCCAATAAGCCCGCTGCACTTTCGTTCATTCTTATGTTCTTATAACTATTCCTTATTGGCTTATTTTTATACTATTATGTTAAGCTTTGAATGGGTTTTCTTGGGATATGTACAGTATATAGCAGATATGCAAGTATTGTGGTTCTCGCCAATGTGTAACACTGAATTATGCTTGTATGCAATACTTCGTGCTCCTCTGTAAAGATCAACGCAGAGTTATATTTTAGAATATCAAGAAAGTTTAAGCCTTAGTTGGCCGGACATTAGCATAGTTTACTGTGGAAATTACTGAGCAAACACAGAAGGTTGACGGCAAGTGAAAGACCTCACCCAGCACAGTGACCTTTGCATGACCTACTGGCATAAAGTGTACATGAAACACCTGACCAGGACACTACATCACGACAAACTGTACTGCCACACACTTCTCCATCCCGATAGTGAATGAGTGTTGGTTGTGTGTTATTGGTGGGTGTGTATCACTGGACCATAAGCCTGCTGGACCATCAGTTGTCCACACACATGTCCTCACACAGACGTATAGACGTGCACACACACACACACACACTCTCTCTCTCTCTGTGATATTATCATCAGTCTGTAGAGTGTGTATGTGTTCAAGAGCTCTCAATTTGGCAGTGTGTTGGAGATAAATACTTTGTATAATTAATTTTTTAGGCGGATACGTCGGTATTGTGATATCGAAGGGAACTGTCCGCCAGGGTGGCAGGAAGCGCTGTTGTGTCTCAACTTTGTACAGGTGGTCTAGTCCAAACATCTTCATATGTGTAGCTGTAGTTTGGATCCATTTAGACTCAGCAGTCCCATGGTTCATACATTCTAGCAATTTTAAGGAAACAATGTTATCAGGATCACCACGCAGAAGCCTCAGGGCTATCTTGAGGTTGACTTCAATTATTCGATCTTTAACACTGGGTATACCTAGTTCTTTCCTCATATTAAGTACTTTAGTGCTCATGGGACATCCTAGGATAATTCTGAGGGCTTTATTTTGCATTTTCTCGAGCTTGTCAACGCCTTTCCCGTCACGAATGACCAGGGCTGGTGCGTGGTAATCTATCAGAGATCTTATATAGCCTAGGTACATTGTTTTAACAATTCTAATATTAGCACCATAGTGCGGGCTGTACCCCGCTACACTTCTAAGAGGTCTCAGTCTGTCAGTACATTGGCGGATTAGCTGTTGTATGGCAGGTAGGGTACAAGGGACGGAAACACCAAGATATTTAAAAGAAGAAACATAGTCAATAGTGTTGTTACCTATCTTGAACTTGGCGGGGCCGCGTTTGTGGTTACCAGCTTGTTTGTTGAACACCTTAGTTTTCTCAGTGGACATAATAAGACTGATGATAATATCACACAGAACATCTACACTGATGGATCTCTTAACACCGCCAGTGGGAGGGCTGGAAGTGTTATTGTTGTGACTCAACCAAACGGTAATATAATTGAGAAAGGAGTTAGAATTAACAACTGGGCATCCACTCTACAAACTGAATTAGTTGCCATACTCACAGCTATTAAATTCATTGAAGCCACTGTTACTGACAGTCTCATCATCACTGACTCTCTATCCTCACTACTTGCCCTTGGCACCCTCAACTCAGGTTGTCACGCTCTTGTCTCTGAAGCCAGACACAAATATGCGTGCCTTGTTGACCGGGGTGTCAAGGTCAAACTGTTGTGGATCCCCTCTCACATAGGCCTCATAAAACATGACAGAGTTGATGCCCTCGCCAAACTCGCGTCTAACAAAGACACCGTTGAATACAATTTGGGTCTGTCAAAAAGAACCCTTAAAACTGTAATTAGGAAAGAACTTATTGATGAGTTTGACGCAAGTAGACTAGTGCAAACAGGCACTAGTCGATCCATAGGTTACCATGATGAGATGTATCAAGTGAAACATGTATATGGAGCAAGTAACAAGATCACTAGATTACAAGATGTTGTAACCGCTAGATTAAGGTTAGGATATAAGTACCTTTGGCAGTATGTTTCTCAACCAGATGTAAACAAAACTAAATGTAAAGTGTGTGGCCATACATATGGCCACTCACTTGAACACTACGTCCTCGACTGTGTGAAGATAGAACCTTTTAGGGACAGGTCCAAGCACACTGTGTGTGAAATGGCACAACACTTCATCTCTAATGGCAAGATAGCCGACATATTAAGATTGTATCCACTTTTTGCACTTAGTAACTATATCAGTTCTCATGTACAGAACCAAACACGCAATGTGCTTGAATACCTCTCACGTAAATGTGAAAAACAATGTGTGAGGCCAGACATACTGCCTCACACACCTGTACTCACGCATTTGTGAATAAGTTACCCTTTATGTATAAAACTAAACAAATAATGTAAATGAAATACTGTGTAACATTCAGTGCCATAATATCCTGACAACGGGGGTTAATTATTATGACCCTTTGTAAACTCTACTCTGTAATCCTTTTGCGCTACCGCTCACAGGATGAGTGTGGGGTGCACAATAAAGTAGCCGCTGTAAGCGGCAAAATCAAAATCAATCACTCTCTCTCCATGTTTTACTGATAATATAAATATGTATTTTGATCGGAATGGAAATAAACCACAGAAAAATATTAAATAATTTTGCCCAATGAAATTCTGAATCTATTATTGAATAAATAATGGTTATGAGCACACGTTCATAACTTATGTAAATTGTAATCCCATTTACTGTTTATCAAAACTTTTTAAATTAAAACGAGAAATACACAAAAACTACTCACATTTTTAGTACTTATTATATGTATGTCATATACTGTATGTTAAACGAATGAGTTTTAGGTCCATCAATATCACGTTACAATGTTTGACTCTAGGCACACAGCTTGACGCATGTTTTCCTTTTCGCGTAAGACCGTGTTGGAGGTGGATTTTTTTTTTTTTTTTGGTTAAGGTGGGGAAAGGATGGAAGTCATGCTGGGGCACCAGGCACAGCCAGACATGAGGGATGGAAAAGTCACAACATATAGTCGTGGGGGGAAAGGTTGGAAAAGAAGTTTAATGAGTTAAACAGAGGGGGACGACACCCCTTGTTTTTCATATTACAGAGTTTGTTGGCTAACTAAGCTAACCTAGGATTTAGGATGAGGTTGCACAATGGTTATTTTAGTAGACAATGACTCGATTGATTTTACAATTACAAGTTTATTAACATCTTATACTGTATTACGTT
>NW_024728963.1:12500-21679 GCF_018991925.1 Homarus americanus | reverse complement strand
ATTATTTACCTCTTATGATGCTGTGTAGAGCGTTATTTACTCTTTTTACGCAATACTTACTAATTGTAACACAGTATTATGTTAAAATCAGTACTGCGAACGAGACGCCGCCGCCGGTCCTTCCCAAAATAACAAATCTCTGTACCTTTTTTCTCCTTCCACATAATACTTTATTAACCTAATCTACCTCTAAAAATATATGCAGTACCCTTTTCTAGATAAAATTATGGAACTTATTTAATATTATCAATATTAAGCACTGAAAAGTTAAGCAGTTATGTATAGAATTATTTTACATGGCGGAGAATCAGCTGAGTAAACGTTTCGGAAAGATGGACTCTCATTAATTATGTCTCTATTTTATTCACACTATGAATCATCTAATAGAGAACTCTTTATATAAAATATAATAAATATTATTTTCATAAGGTACAAGAGGAATGATAAATTAAACTTGATGTAGACAGTATAAAGGTGTACATGTTTACATGTGAGAGGGTGACGGCGGTGGCTGTCCTGTGGTGGGATTAATTCACCCATGTAAACAAGTGATTGCTTAGTGACATTTATACAAGTGACTGTTGTGTTGAAGACCTATGTTAAACAACATGACACACTTTATACTCAATTACAAAACTTATGGCTAAAAGAAGATAAAGTGAAGTGAGTCGTTCATTAACACTGCCAATACATATTCGTCACTTTTATAATGGTTTTATTTATTATTGTGTATAATTTATTTTATTACGGACTTGTATACGTTAAGAGCGTTACCCTTGTGTTGATACTCCTGCAGTCACACACACCTGGACAACAGGTATGTGCCGGGCTCCACCTCGGCTCTGATTGGTTGATTAAACATACCGCAACACCATAAAGACATAACTTAATCATTTTCCATAACATTTCCATCATCAAAACAAAGTAACCAACGAGCATGTAAGTACACCACATCCACGGCGGAACTTCTCATATCGAATCACGACATAACCTAAAAATAACCAGATACACCCCACACAACCGACTACAACGCCTCTCGACTGGGCACGCGGTCACAGGCTTGTGTCAGGCCAGGCCAGGCCAGGCCAGGCCAGGCCAGGCCAGGCCAGCCAGGCCAGGCCAGGCGGCCAGGCTGTGCGCGGCCAGGCCAGGCCCGCCAGCTCAGGCCAGGCCAGGCCTGGCCAGGCCAGGCCAGGTTAGGGTTAGGTTAGGGTTAGCTCTTGCTAGGCTAGGGTTAGGTTAAGACTTGATTAAGAAACTCTACTTATTTAAACTGTTCTCTACAAACCACATCAACTAAAACTGTCATTCTGAAACCGATGCAGTTCTCTAAAACAACACACAATTACAAAAACTTCACTCTACCTCATTGTGTTTCTTGAAGGCCAATGTTATCTCAATGAACAGTAATCTTCCTCATAATCTCATTAGTGGTTTTAGAACTCATTTTTGGGGTGTTTGGGTTAATCCTCGTGAATCTACTTGGAAGCTTAGTGAGGTTTCAGTTTGTGGCTCAATCTGTAATGCACTAGATGTCTTAAGATAGGTTAGGTTAGGTGGTTGTTAGGTTAGGTTAGGTTAGGGTTAGGTTAGGATGGCTAGGTGGTTTAGGCTAGGCTAGTGATGGGGCCCATTCCAGATGGTCCTTCTGCTTTCACCTCCTCTCTCCCCCTTCCCCACCCCTCTACCCTTCTCACCTCCTCTCTGCCCTTCCCCTCACTCCTCTCACCCTTCTCACCCCTCCTCTCACCCCCACCCCTACCTCTTCCCTTACTCTTACCATTTAGCTTATGCTTGTCATTAACTGTTGTGATAATGGGTGTAATCTGCCCATATTTCATGACAGTGCGTTAGCCTATAAAAAAAAATAATTAATTCTACTCAGAACATTAATTAATATTTACTTTTTTCACACGAACATAATAATAAATATAAAGATTATTATTATTAAAAATAATATTAATTATTATTTAACGATACGGGATAGTAATTTATTGGGTTATATATATATATATGTGATGCTTATAAGATGGGAGGGGTTATTTTTTATCAGAGAGAGAGAGAGAAAAGTAGATAGGTGGATGGATAGATGGTTACAATAGATGGAGATATAAAGATATGATATAATATTAATACCAGTAAAAACAATAAATAAAAGCAAATAAATAATAATAATAATGATAATAATAATAATAACAACAACAGTAATTATCATTGGTCAAGATACAACAGACAGGTATGTCCTCCCACCTGTAATTAATGTTATTTGCCTGAGACGCTGTATTATACCTGTGTGGTGTTGTGGAGCGTCAGGTGTGAGGGAGACGCCAGGTGTGTTCTGCCACACCTGCCCCACTGGTAAGTATTTGGTAGGCAGGTGGTCGCTTACCTGGGTGGGTTGGTATGGGTGGGGTTGTATACCTGGGGTCGGTAGGCAGGTGGTCGGTATAACTGGGGGTGGGTATGGGCAGGTGGTCGGTATAACAGGTGTTGTTTGTTGGTTAGGTTAGGTTAGGTGGGTTAGGTTAGGTCTGTTTAGGTTAGGTCAGGCTAGTTAGGATAGGTAGGTTAATTCTAATATTACCAGACTTAATCTAATCCTAACCTTTCCTCTTCCACAAATCTACCACCCACACCCTCCCTTTCTTTCCTCTTCCATCACATTCAGTCCTTTTCCTCCACCTTCTCCTCCACTTCCGTTCTCACCTTCTCCATTGAACCTTCCACGTGCACTCCTCCTCCTCCTCCCTCCTCTCACTGCCTCTCTCCTTCCCCCTCCTCTCTCCTCACTCACTCCCCAGTACAGTATGACTGACTGTTCATTCACAAACAGAATTGAATCCACGTTCCATGTGTGTGTGTAAGAGGTAGGACACGTGGGAAGGGTGTCAGGTGATGTCAGACGGTTTTAGTGATTCCAGTTGGTGTCAGGAGGTGGGTAGATGGTGTTTTATTGATGTCAGTTGGGTCAGGATGTCGATGTGCCAGGTAGGTATGCTCTCCTAAGGATGCCAGGTGAGGCCAGATTGTGTCAAGTGATATTGATGGTTTTAGTGATGTCAGGCCATTGGGGATGGGTGCCAGGTGGTAGAGATGGTGTCCGTGGTACAGATGACGTTTATGATTCCAGAGGATGTCATTGCTGTCATATGTACTTGAGAATACACATTGTATATACAGTACCTCTCAGAGACTACTTACTATATGGTCGAAATTTCTCTAAAACTACTTTCATATTCGGCCGAATCACACCTGTGGATTAACCTGTATTCCCCACCACCTGCATTCATCCACCACCCATCTTATCAATCACCCACCACCCAATCACCCACCATCTTTACCCACCCACCTCACTAAGTACCCCACACCCATCCATCCCTGCCACCCACCTACCTTCACCCACTCCCCACCCCACCACCACCACCTACCACCACCCACCCCAGTACTGTAAGTAGTGTGTCCATGGCGTACAGTAATTTATGGAAGATTACATGGTACTGAACGCGTTACGATTACGGTAATAACACTAATAACGCGTCACCTTGATGCGGTTAATAAAAGGTTGTGACAGGTGTGCTGAGGCGATGTTACCTGTCCGTGTAAATGTTTGTTTGTTTGTTTATAAATAGGGTGACTGTGTTTTGTTTGTTTGTTTATAAATAGTGACTGTGTTTGTTTGTTTGTTTCTAAATAGGGTGACTGTGTTTGTTTGTTTGTTTATAAATAGGGTGACTGTGTTTGTTTGTTTGTTTATAAAAGGGTGACTGTGTTTGTTTGTTTGTTTATAAATAGGGTGACTGTGTTTGTTTGTTTGTTTATAAATAGGGTGACTGTGTTTGTTTGTTTGTTTATAAATAGGGGTTTGTGTTTGTTTGTTTGTTTATAAATAGGGTGACTGTGTTTGTTTGTTTGTTTATAAATAGGGTGACTGTGTTTGTTTGTTTGTTTATAAATAGGGTGACTGTGTTTGTTTGTTTTTTTATAAATAGGGTGACTGTGTTTGTTTGTTTGTTTATAAATAGGGTGACTGTGTTTGTTTGTTTATAAATAGGGTGACTGTGTTTGTTTGTTTTGTTTATAAATAGGGTGACTGTGTTTGTTTGTTTGTTTATAAATAGGTGACTGTGTTTGTTTGTTTGTTTATAAATGGGGTGACTGTTTGTTTGTTTGTTTATAAATAGGGTGACTGTGTTTGTTTGTTTGTTTATAAATAGGGTGACTGTGTTTGTTTGTTTTGTTTTAAATAGGGTGACTGTGTTTGTTTGTTTGTTTATAAGGGGGTGTGTGTTTGTTTGTTTGTTTATAAATAGGTGACTGTGTTTGTTTGTTTGTTTATAAATAGGGTGACTGTTTGTTTGTTTGTTTATAAATAGGTGACTGTGTTTGTTTGTTTGTTTATAAATAGGGTGACTGTGTTTGTTTGTTTGTTATAAATGGTGACTGTGTTTGTTTTGTTTGTTTATAAATAGGGCAGCTGGTGGTTTGATTTGTTTGTTTATAAATAGGGTTGTGTTTGTTTGTTTGTATAAATAGGGCAGCTGGTGGTTTGATTTGATTGGATTATATTGTTTGTTTGTGTGTTTGTTGTTTGTAGTTGGATGATTGTGTTTGTTGTGTTGGTTGGTTGGTGTTGTAGCAGTAGTAGTAAGAATGGTTCAAATATAACAACAACAACAACAACAATATCAACAACAACAACAACAACGACAACAACAACAACAACAACAACAACAACAACGACAACGACAACAACAACAACAACAACGACAACAACAACAACAACAACGACAACGACAACAACAACAACAACAACGACAACGACAACGACAACAACAACAACAACAACGACAACGACAACGACAACGACAACAACAACAACAACAACAACAACGACAACAACAACAACAACAACAACAACGACAACAACAACAACAACAACAACAACAACAACAACAACAACAACAACAACAACAACGACAACAACAACAACAACAACAACAACAACGACAACGACAACAACAACAACAACAACGACAACAACAACAACAACAACGACAACGACAAAACAACAACAACAACAACGACAACGACAACGACAACAACAACAACAACAACGACAACGACAACGACAACGACAACAACAACAACAACAACAACGACAACAACAACAACAATAATAATAACGATAACAACAACAACAACAACAACAACAACAACAACAACAACAACAACAACAACAACCGTAAACAACCAAACAAACCTGAAAACATTCATTCAGATAAGTTGCGTTAAAGCGTATGATTTGCGTGCGTAAAGTAATAGTGTCATTACATAGCGCCATAACATAACCTAACCATCCAATAAGGCGGCTACGCAATTATTATACTAGTTCTGAGTATGTATGGTTGTACGCCTTGTATATTCGCTATCGGTAATGGACGGTACACAGGCTTTGCGTAATTTGTATGTTACTTACACACATATAATGCTTGCATATATGTATTACTCGGATATACATTTACACATGTCGGAGTCTTTCTTAATATAACCCTATACACACACACACACACACACACACACACACACACACACACACATACACACACACACATACACACACACATACACACACACACACACACAGGCCACAAGTGTTGGTGTACCAGAACTGCAACAGTCCAGGTGTTCTACTTGAGGGCCCCCAGCTGAGTACTGGGACCTCTCTTTTTTACTGCTTCCTGTGTCTTCCTCCTCCCCTTCTTCTTCCTCCTCCTTCCTCATCTTCCTCATCTTCATACTCTTCATCATTCTCTGTTTCTTCTGTTTCTTCTTCATTCTCTCAGCCTCTTCCTCTCCTCCTTTATTCTCTGTACCTCCCTCCTCCTTCTTCCTCCTCCTCCTCCTCCTCCTCCTCCTCCTCCTCCTCCTCCTCCTCCTCCTCCTCCTCCTCCTCCTCCTCCTCCTCCTCTCCCAGTGTATGACGCAGAAGTTTGAGGACATTGACCAGGTTCTCTCTCTGTTAGTCTGTTTATCTATCTGTTCTTTCACACACACACACACACACACACACACACACACACACACACACACACACACACACGTCGTTAGTAACCACACGGGGGCTGGAACCCAGGGTGCTGTAATACCTGTGTAAAGGGACAGTGTTGTGCCCCGTTGCAGGTGAGAAGTTCAGGTACACGTCTCATTACCTGGTCCACACGTCCTGGTCCTACCTGGCCAATACTTAATTATCCTGTTACCTGTTGGGTGAGCTGTTTCACGTGGGAATGGTTAGTTAGAGTTAGGTTAGGGTAGGAATGGTTAGGTTAGGTTAGGTTAGGTTAGGTTAGGTTAGGTTAGGTAGGGTTAGGTTGGGGGTAGGTTAGGTAGGTAGGTTAGGTTGTGTCGTAACCTAGCCTAGCCTAGCAATCTGACCTTAACAACCTAGCTTAAACTGACCTGACTTAAACTAATCTGTCCTAACCTAACCCAACCTAGATACTCACACACACACACACACACACACACACACACACACACACACACACACACACACACAATAATAAAATACAATGAAGAATAAAATTAGGCCGGAAAAAAACACAACAGGAAAAAACGGAAAACTGTGCCACAACAGAAAAAAAACGGGAGATGAATAAAAGTGGTCAACCGTTCATTCATCTGGACCGGAAGTGAATGATTTGTGTTGATGTATAACCCAACTGACCTCCCCCCATCTTTCCTTCCTTCCCTCCTTCCTCCCCCTACCCCTACTTGGTTTGGTAGGGGAGTGATGAAAGGAGGGATGGAGGGTTAAGGAGAGGGAGGAAAAGGAAGGAAGAAGGAGAAAATGAAGGAAGGAGGAGGAAAAGGAGGAAGGGAATAGGAGAGGAAGGGGTAAGAAGGGAAGGAGGGAGAAGAGGGAGAAAAGAAAGGTTAGAAGATGTGGGGGTGAAAGAGGAGGAAGGAAGGAAGAAGGGAGGGAGGTGAGGGAGGAAGGGAGGGAGGGAGGAGGATGGTGTGAGAGAAAGGAAGAGGGGGAGGAGGAAGAGGATGGAAGGGAAGGGGAGAGAAGGGGAGGGAGGGAAAGAAGGAGACAGGTATGTGTTGATTGATCCCTCCTACCCTGTTCTCATACCACACACACACACACACACACACACACACACACGACAAAAAATCTCTCAGCTCCAGGTGAGTACCTGCTCCTCTCTACCATACCTCTACTGCACCCTCACAGACCCTTACAGCATCTCACAGCACCTCACAGCACCCTCACAGCACCTTCACAGCACCTCCACGCATCTCACAGACCCTTATGGCCCCTCACAGCACCACACAGCACCTCACCAGACCCTTACAGCATCTCCACAGCACCTTCTGGCATCTCACAGCACCCTCACAGCACCTCACAATCTCTGGCACCCTCTGAGACCTTATAGCCCCTCACAGCCCTCACAGCACCATCAGCAGCACCATCACAGCATCCTCACAGCATCTCACAGCATCTCACAGCCCCTCACAGCATCTCACAGCCTCCACAGCACCACACAGCACCCTCACAGCACTCTCACAGCACCCTCACAGCACCCTCACAGCACCCTCCACAGCACCACATCCCCTCTGCTTGCCCTCACAGCACCTCCACATCCCCTCACAGCACCCTTCACAGCACCCTTACAGCATCTCACAGGACCCTCACAGCACCTCTAAGCACCCTCACAGCACCACAGCACCCTCACAGCATCCTCACAGCACCCTCACAGCACCCTCACAGCACCCATACCCCACAGCACCCTCATGGCACCACATCCCCTCACAGCACCACAGCACCCTCACAGCACCCTCTGGCACCTCACACATCCCCTCTGGCACCCCACATCCCTCATGGCACCCCACATCCCCTCACAGCACCCTCACAGCAGCCCTCACAGCACCTGCATCCCCTCACAGCACCCTCACAGCACCCTTACAGCATCTCTGGGACCCTCACAGCACCCTCACAGCACCCTCCAGCACCACACAGCACCTGGTTCACAGCATCCTCTGGCACCCTCCACAGCACCCCACATCCCCCACAGCACCCTCACACACGGCACACACATCCCTCACTGACCTCCCCAGCACCCTCTGAGCACCCTCACAGCACCTCACATCCCCTCTGGCACCTCATCCCCTCACAGCACCTGCAGCACCACACAGCACACACACGTCCCTCACAGAGCCTCACAGCCTCTCTGGCACCCTCCCACAACACCCCATCCCCTTCACAGCACCCTCACAGCACCCTTCCACAGCACCACACATCCCCTCACAGCACCACACAGCAGCTGCATCATTATACACAGCAGTTAAGGGGGGGGGGGCCGTGTGTCACAAAGCGTTACATACAACAGCACCAGACACGCTGGATCTGAAACCGCAGCCGCAGCAGTTGGGGGGGGGGCGAGGTATGGAGATGGCCTGCAGTGTGGGGGGGAATCAGACGGGGTCGCTGAGGGGCTGATTGCAGGATGTTGATTGTAACTCCTCCTCCCCAACCCTCTTCACAACCTATCTTTCATATCACAACCTTCTCCCCAACCTATCTTTCTAACTTTCCTCTAGCCTTCCTCCCGTTTTGTTTTTTTTTTTTTTCAGCCTACCTCCCCAACCTTACTCTGTTTTCCCATCTTCCTTGCCTCCAGCCTTTCCTCCAACCTTCAATCTTATATGCATCACATGCATTTCATCTTTTATAACATCTTGTTGTTTTAATCGGTATTATTTGACTTGATGTTTGGTATGTATTTGGGTATAACGTCTGGTATAACGTCTGACATAGTACGTCTTTGGCGTTTTATGGCATTTTGGGTATAAGTATAACGTCTTTTGTTCGTCACGTGCATCACGGTGTTTATGTCGTTGTTGTAGTCTCGTTGTAGCATCTGATATGGCGTTTTAGGTATGGAATCACGGTATCTTCGGTGATTCTTGGAATTTGACATTTCAAATCACGTTATCAGCGTCACGTTATAACGTTGGGATATTGCGTCACGATTTTTAATCGATTACTGATGTCACGGTATAGCATTTGATGTGACATCTTTATAACATCTTATTTCATCTTTGGTATAGCATCTGATATATGTCGTCTAACATTTATTGTTCTGTATAACATGTCATAGATTTGTTGTTTA
>NW_024728963.1:0-7500 GCF_018991925.1 Homarus americanus | reverse complement strand
GGGGTGGGGTGGGGTGGGGTGGGGTTCAGACACCATCATTTGAACCCCTCAAGTCTCATTCTGTGGTTCAGGTTAATGGTTCGGATTATTTCGGATAAACAAGACATTTACGGGATAATGTCACTCATCGAACATATAATGTCGTTCTGGGTCATACTTTCTTATATATCATATATTCCTCGAGGACAAAGCGCCATTGTTGTTGTCTCATTCGCCTGAGGTCAAAACAAATGAGAGTTTGTTTGTATCATCGACTGATCGATGCGTAGTAACTATAGATATAGGAATAAATTAATAAACTAGTAGATATTTACACTGAGACAGAATTAGAACATAAACTTACAGACAGATAGACAGACAGACGGGTTGGTTGGGTTTGGTTAGGTTTGGTTGGAGTTGGGTTGGTTGGGTTAGGTTGGGTTTGGTTGGGTTTGGTTAGGTTTAGGTTTGGTTAGGTTTGGTTGGGTTGGGTTTGGTTGGGTTGGGTTGGGTTTGGTTAGGTTTGGTTAAGGTTAGGTTTGGTTGGGTTTGGTTGGGTTGGGTTTGGTTGGGTTAGGTTAGGTTTGGTTGGGTTTGGTTGGGTTGGGTTTGGTTAGGTTTGGTTGGGTTAGGTTTGGTTAGGTTTTAGTTGGGTTTGGTTGGGTTAGGTTGGGTTGGGTTTGGTTTTGGTTTGGTTTGGTTGGGTTGGGTTGGGTTTGGTTGGGTTGGGTTTGGTTGGGTTTGGTTTGGTTGGGTTGGGTTGGGTTTGGTTTGGTTGGGTTAGGTTGGGTTTGGTTTGGATTGGTTGGGGTTTGGTTGGGTTGGGTTAGGTTGGGTTTGGTTTGGTTGGGTTAGGTTTGGTTTGGTTTGGTTTGGTTGGGTTAGGTTGGGTTTGGTTGGGTTGGGTTTGGTTGGGTTTGGTTTGGTTGGGTTGGGTTGGGTTTGGTTTTGGTTAGGTTGGGGTTGGGTTTGGTTTGGTTAGGTTGGGTTTGGTTAGGTTAGGTTTGGTTGGGTTGGGTTGGGTTTGGTTTGGTGGTTTGGTTGGGTTGGGTTTGGTTGGGTTTGGTTGGGTTGGGTTTGGTTGGTTTGGTTGGGTTTGGTTGGGTTGGGTTGGGTTGGGTTTGGTTTGGTTTGGTTTGGTTGGGTTGGGTTGGGTTTGGTTAGGTTGGGTTGGGTTGGGTTGGGTTGGGTTGGGTTGGGTTGGGTTTGGTTGGGTTGGGTTGGGTTGGGTTGGGTTTGGTTGGGTTGGGTTGGGTTTGGTTGGGTTGGGTTTGGTTGGGTTTGGTTTGGTTAGGTTTGGTTGGGTTTGTTTGGTTTGGTTGGGTTGGGTTGGGTTGGGTTGGGTTGGGTTAGGTTAGGTTGGGTTTGGTTAGGTTAGGTTGGGTTTGGTTGGGTTAGGTTTGGTTGGGTTTGGTTGGTTAGGTTGGGTTAGGTTTGGTTTGGTTAGGTTGGGTTATGGTTTGGTTTGGTTGGGTTAGGTTTGGTTAGGTTTGGTTTGGTTAGGTTTGGTTAGGTTTGGTTGGGTTAGGTTTGGTTGGGTTGGGTTTTAAGTGACGTGTTCCGCCTGATAAACGATTGAATGACTAGAGGATATTTTTGCGTTACTGATATTAATTGCGTATATTCTGATAACGTGTTGAAATACCTAAAAATCATTGCGTTATGCGTATGATATTCCTGAGTATATGTGTGCGTATATATATTAACTAGGCCATAATATATATACGCCAGAATCAGAGAACATGGGTTATTAAATGCGTATATACTGATCACAAATATCCAGAAAGTAAACTTGACGCTCATTGCGTAAATGCGTATGAGGGCAGGTGTTTCAGTATGTACCGCCAGGACGCAGTTGTTATGGGACATTAGTGTGTATGTCTCTCCTGTGTGTGTGTGTGTGTGTGTGTGTCCTGAATATACGCATGATATCATATACATGATGTCTATACATGACGTCACATACTGTATATACATGAGATCGCATACATACAACGACACAGAAAATACGCACACACACACACACACATATATATACATAAGTTTGCGTAGCTCAAAATTTACGCCGAACCGACCATTAGGAGACGAATTAACATGGGTTGTGTTTGGTGTTTTTTTGTGGGCGTAGATAAGGAGGTCGGTGGGCGTGAACCTGGGCGTTAATGGAGGTGACGACATCAGGGTACGCCAGTTACGCAATGTCAAGACTAGAGGATGGGTGTGTGTGTGTGTGTGTGTGTGGTGGGTTGATACGCCTGGGTGGGTTGCGTCTGCTATTGAGTCAGTGGGTCCAGTGGGTCCAGTGGGTCGGTGGGTCCAGTGGGTGATTGAACAGTGCTCTGGTGTATGTGTGTGTGTGTGTGTGTGTGTGTGTGTGTCTGAGAGAGATGGAGAGATAGTGAGGGAGAGAGATGGTGAGGGAGAGAGAGATGGTGGGGGAGAGAGATGGTGAGGGAGAGGGGTGTGAAGGAGAGATGGTGAGGGGAGAGATGGTGAGGGAGGGGTGGGTGAGGGGAGAGAGATGGTGAGGGGAGAGAGATGTGTGGGAGGAGAAATAGTGAGGAAGATGGTGAGGAGAGAGATGAGTGAGGGGAGAGAGATGAGTGAGGGAGAGAGATGGTGAGGAGAGAGATGGTGAGGAGAGAGATAGTGAGGGAGATAGTGAAGAGAGAGATGGTGAGGGAGATAGTGAGGGAGAGATGGTGAGAGGTGGGGAGAGGGATGGTGGGGAGAGATGACAGGCATAACACATCCTCCTCTTATCATCTACTACCACCACTACCCACTACTCACCACTGCACACTACTACGACCACTACCCCCTACCACCACCACCACACCTATCCCCCTACCACCAACACCACTACCACCACACACCCCACCCCCCTACTACCCTACCACCTAGTTTGTGTTTTTGACAACAACAGGCACTGGGTTTAAAACTGGGCAGGGGGTTTTGGCCAACAACACTACTACCACCACTACCCCACCTTTTACCACCACTAGTACTACCACCAATACTACTACCACTACCCCACCCCCACCCCCACTACTATCCCTACTACCATCACACTAGTACTACCACCACAACCCACCACTATGCTTCGCTGTTGCCTCTGTGTGTGCATGTGACCTGTGACGCTGTACACTTTAAGGCTAAGCCACTTAGGGATATGCGCCTCTATGGTAACTAAGAGTTGCTTAGGGGCATCAAGGGTGTAGTGGAAAGTGATGAAGTCACTGCTGTTACACTGATTATGTCCCTCTGTAGGTGTGGTGATGGTGTGGTTGTGTTGTGGTTGTGTGTGGTTTGAGATGTGGTGGTGGTGGTGGTTGGGTTGGTGATGGTGGTAGTTGTGTAGTTGTTGGTGGTCGGGGTGAAGCCTGTAGAGACAATAATGTAATATATAATAATAATCGAGATCATTGACTTTTCGTTCTTGACACGCATGATGGACAGGAGTGACGTCACACCAGACGGAGTGACGTCTGCTCGGTTACGCTTCTAAGTGAGTCATGTAGACGGAATCACACACACACACACACACACACACACACACACACACACACACACACACACACACACACACACACACACACACACACACACACACACAGAAGCAGTAATATATAAAATAAGTGGAATGAATATAAAATATAATAATAATAATAATATATATATATAATAATAATATTTATATGTATGTATGTATGACCATATAGTTTAAGTGAGGTGGTCGTGGATAGGACACTCGCTTCGCTGTACTAAAGAGAATGGTTCGATGCTTGGTCACACACCTAAGGTCAGTTACAAACACCTAATGATTGGTTTGGGGGGAGGTGAAGCAGGTCAGTACAGTGTCTGCCATGTGCTGGGGGATATGTCACTGCACTGTTACTGTCCTGCTACTGTTACTGTCCTGCCACTGTTACTGTCACTGCCACTGTTACTGCCACTGTTACTGCCC
The DNA here is from genome assembly GCF_018991925.1 of Homarus americanus. Lineage (NCBI taxonomy): Eukaryota > Metazoa > Arthropoda > Malacostraca > Decapoda > Nephropidae > Homarus > Homarus americanus. Next base: position 3,554 of record NW_024728963.1, on the reverse strand, counting down.
ACTGTTACTGTCACTGCCACTGTCACTGCCATGTTATCTTTTACTGCCACTGTCACTGTCACTGTTACTGTCACTTCTATCACTGTCATTATTACTGTCACTGTTACAGGACAGGTTATAATGACAATGTATTGCAGTGATAATACACAGACAATTTTAAGAATTTTACACAGGAGGTAGTGCATGAAATGTACGTACAGGAGATTAATTACAGACAGTACACATAGACACAGGAGGTACCATAATATAGAGGTTTGGGGTATGGCAGGGGCAGGGCAGGGGCAGGGCAGGGCAGGGCAGGGGCAGGGCAGGGATATGCTCGCCTCCCTCCCTCTGCCGCTCCCGCTGCAACCCCGGGCTGGTATTCTCATTATTGACCGAAAAAATGCCGAGTAGCGTCCAGGCTGTCAGCAGTGGGGGGGGGGATGGTTATGGTGGGGAAGGGGGGATGGAGGGGGATGGGGGGTTTAAAGGGCGGAAGAGGGGGCAGGAGGAGGAGAGTAGGGAGGGTTGGGTAGCAGGGTGGGTGGTGAGAGGGTGGGTGGGGAGGAGGTGTGGAGGGGGTGGAGGGTGGGGAGGGTGGGGGGGTGGGGAGGGAGGTGTGGGAGGAGATTGGAGGGGAGGGGTGGGAGGGTGGGTGTGGAGGGAGGGAGGGAAGATGTCCGGAGGGTGGAAGGCAATGTGGAGCAGGCAGGGGAGAGAAGGAGGGGGGGGTGAGGAAGGAGGGAGGGGGGTAGGAGGAGGGAGGGGGGAGGGAGGAGGAAGGAAGGAAGGGGAGGGTGGGAAGGAGGGTAGGAAGGAGAAAGGAGGAGGAGAGAGGGAGGATTGCGTAAACGAGGTAGCATGGAGAGGAGGGAGGGGGGTAGGTAGGCCTCATGGAGACAACATCCATCAGCTGTTTGGTACATCAGCTGATAAGTCGTATTTATATCTATGGTCATTATTTTTTTATAATTAACCACAAACAATAATATTTTACCACAATCAAAGGTTTATATAACGTGTTAGTATTTATATTTGATTATTATTATTTATTATGTTTGGAAATAAGTCTTTTGAAATTGAAATAAAAAGGAAAAGAAATTATTGTTATCTAGTGAAATTGAAAGTACATGGCAACTCTCCTTCCAGTATTTGTGATCGATCGCTGTTATGTGAGAGAGATATAAGAAGAATTATTGTTAGGACACCCTATCATGTTTCTCTCTTATCCTTTCTCACCTCATCTTACCTGAGTAATGCCATTAATTAGTGACACATTACACAGTTGCACATTGTTGAGCCTGGACGGCCATTGGTAATTATGGTGAGGGGTGTGAGGTGGGGGAGAGGGTGAGGTGGGGGAGGGGTGAGGTGAGGGGGTGAGGTGGGGGAGAGGGGTGAGGGAGGGGGTGAGGTGGGGGGGAGGGGTGAGGTGGGGGGAGAGGGGTGAGGTGGGGGAGAGGGGTGGGTGAGGAGGGGTGGGTGGGAGAGGGGTGAGGTGGGGGAGGGGTGAGGTGGGGGAGGGGTGAGGGGTGGGGGAGGGGTGAGGTGGGGGAGAGAGGTGGGGTGAGGGAGGGGTGGGGGTGGGGAGAGGGGTGGGGTGGGGGAGGGGTGAGGTGGGGAGGGAGGAAGGTGGGAAGCTGAGTAGATTGGGTGTAAGTACCAGCCTCACCCACTCACCCTCACTCACCCACTCACTCCTCACCCTCACTCCTCACCCCTCTCCACTCACCACCCTCCCCTCACTCACCCACTCACCCTCTTCACCCCTCACCCACTCACTCACCCTCACTCACCCTGCTCACTCACCCACTCACCCCTCACCCACTCACTCACCCTCACTCACCCACCTCACTCACCACTCACTCACCCACTCCACCTCATTCCTCCTCTCCCACTCACCCACCCACTCCCACTCACCACTCACCCTCACTCACCCTCACTGACAGGTAAATGATTAACCATAGTACTCACCCCTGCAATAATACCTCCTCGTTGTTATTCTCATCATCCCATCATCACCATCATCATCACCATCATCATCATCCACCATCATCATCATCACCATCATCACCACCATCATCATCACCATCATCACCACCACCACCATCACCACCACCACCAATCACCACCATCATCACCACCACCACCACCACCACCACCACCACCATCATCATCACCACCACCACCACCACCATCACCACCACCATCATCACCATCATCATCACCATCACCATCATCACCATCATCATCACCATCATCATCTCATCATCACCATCATCATCACCATCACCATCACCATCATCATCACCGTCCTTCCCATTATTTTGAGTAACATCAAGGGCGTGCGGTAGGGCCTTTTTTGTAGAGAAACGAGGGAGAAAGGAAGACCAGAGGTGGGGAAGGAAGGTTGTGTCATGGGTTAGTTATTGTCTGTCGGTACAGGCACTAGACATCCTACCCTGTCCCATATATGGGTTTTAGGGCCTTGTTTCATATTCCGCCGACCCTACTGGCGGATGCTGGTCTAGGGAGTTGTCTATTGCCTGGCCGTGTAGATCGGGGGTGGTAATGGACCTTGAGATTTGGTAACTTTTGGGAACCATGTATGGTTGTTGTCGTTATCTGGTGGGAGTCTTTGAAGGAGTTCTTGCTCTGATCGTTCTATCTTTTGCCAGATTCTGCTGGCCAGGGTGTCAGCTGCTGGTTGATGGGTTTTATTCTCAGGTCTCTATGTATCTCGGCTGTGGTTCTGGTGAAGGGGTATCTTTCTGTGACGAATCTTAGGGCTTCATTTTGGACCACCTGTAATTTTAATATTTGAGTGGTGCTCATAGTATGAAGAGGTACTGCTGGGTAAGTTAATATCGGTGTGATAAATGATGTCACCAGGCGGGTTTTATTTTCTCAGGAAGCGCTTTAAAGCGGTATAGTTTTCTCAGCTCTCTTCTTGCCTTTTCCTTCCTGGTGTGGACATGATGGGAGTAACCTGTCGTGGATATATGCAGGCCCAGGAGGGCCTCTGCTTTAGTATTCTATCTGTCATTGTGGTTACTAATGGATGGGTTTTCCTTCTGCATAAAGGTATCACTGTAATTTCAGGAGACTGGTTTGGATTTTCCATTGTTTTCGGAGTTATTTACCCTTTCTAATTCCGCCTGGTGTTGTCGACCTGTAACGCTCACGATTTTCCTTGATGTGTTGTTATTTGAGTGATGTCATCTGCATACATAATATCTTCGTTACCTGTTCTAGTGGGAGGCGGGGTGTCACTTGTGTAGATAATATATAGGGTGGGGGACTGCCCCTGAGGGACTCCGCTCATGAGTGGGAATCCTCCTGTGTGTTGTCCTACCCTCAGTCTGGCATTTCTGCCGCCAAGAAAGTTGCAAAGCAGCTTTTCAATGTTGGTGGGAAGTCGAGTTGGAGGATCTTATATTTTAGACCGTCATGCCAGACTTTGTCAAATGCCTTCCTACTCGGAGGTTAGATTACATTGTCTACCACTCGCCGCGGCTCTGGCTATGCCTTCTGCCAGGGCCTCACTGTTGACTCTGTTGTTTGTTGGTAGC